>NC_082698.1:40690128-40990128 GCF_949987515.2 Delphinus delphis | reverse complement strand
TCAACAGTGTTAGTTGTTACTTCTCCTTTTTCATTTCTAATTCTTTTGTTTTGCGTCTTTTCCCTTTTTTGCTTGATGAGTCTGGCTAATGGTTTATCAATTTTGTTTATCTTCTCAAAGAACCAGCTTTTAGTTTTATTATCTTTGCTATTGTTTCCTTCATTTCTTTTTCATTTATTTCTGATCTGATCTTTATGATTTCTTTCCTTCTAACTTTGCGGGTTTTTTTAGTTCTTCTTTCTCTAATTGCTTTAGGTGTAAGGCTAGTTTGTTTATTTGAGATGTTTCTTGTTTCTTGAGGTAGGATTGTATTGCTATAAACTTCCCTCTTAGAACTGCTTTTGCCGAATCCCACAGGTTTTGAGTCGTTGTGTTTTCCTTGTCATTTGTTTCTAGGTATTTTTTGATTTCCTCTTTGATTTCCCCATTGAGCTCTTGGTTATTTAGTAGCGTATTGTTTAGCCTCCATGTGTTTGTAATTTTTACAGTTTTTTTCCCTCTAATTGTTATCTAGTCTCATAGTGTTGTGATCGGAAAAGATACTTGATACAATTTCAATTTTCTTAAATTTACGAAGGCTTGCTTTGTGATCCAAGATATGGTCTATCCTGGAGAATGTTCCATGAGCACTTGAGAAGAAAGTGTATTCTGTTGTTTTTTGATGGAATGTCCTATAAATATCAATTAAGTCCATCTTATTTACTGTGTCATTTAAAGCTTTTGTTTCCTTATTTATTTTCATTTTGGATGATCTGTCCACTGGTGAAAGTGGGGTGTTAAAGTCCCCTACTATTATTGTGTTACTGTCAATTTCCCCTTTTACAGCTGTTAGCATTTGCCTTATGTATTGTGGTGCTCCTATGTTGGGTTCATAAATATTTACAATTGCTACATCTTCTTCTTGGATTGTTCCCTTGATCATTGTGTAGCATCCTTCTTTGTCTATTGTAATAGTCTTTATTTTAAAGTATATTTTGTCTGATACGAGAATTGCTACTCCAGCTTTCTTTTGATTTCCATTTGCATGGAATATCTTTTTCCATCCCCTCACTTTTAGTCTGTATGTGTCCTTAGGTCTGAAGTGGGTCTCTTGTAGACAGCACATACACGGGTCCTGTTTTTGTATCCATTCAGCCAGTCTGTGTCTTTTGCTTGGAGCATTTAATCCATTTACATTTAAGGTAATTATCGATATGTATGTTCCTATTACCATTTTCTTAATCGTTTTGTGTTTCTTATTGTAGCTCTTTTCCTTCTTTTGTGTTTCCTGCCTAGAGACGTTTCTTTAGCATTTTTTGTAAAGCTGGTTTAGTGGTGCTGAATTCTCTTAACTTTTGCTTATTTATAAAGTTTTTAATTTCTCTGTCAAATCTGAATGAGATCCTTGCTGGGTGGCGTAATCTTGGTTGTAGGTTTTTCCCTTTCATTGCTTTAAATATGTCCTGCCACTACCTTCTGGCTTGCAGAGTTTCTGCTGAAAGATCAGCTGTTAAGCTTATGGGGATTCCCTTGTATGTTATTTGTTGCTTTTCCATTTCTGCTTTCAATATTTTTTCTTTGTATTTAATTTTTGATAGTTTGATTAATATGTGTCACAGCGTGTTTTTCTTTGGGTTTATCCTGTATGGTACTCTTGTGCTTCTTGGACTTGATGGACTATCTCCTTTCCCGTGTTAGGGAAGTTTTCAACTATAATCTCTTTAAATATTTTCTCAGACCCTTTCTTTTTCTCTTCTTCTTCTGGGACTCCTATAGTTCGAATGTTGGTGTGTTTAATGTTTTCTCCGACGTCTCTGAGAGTGTCCTCAATTCTTTTCATTTATTTTTCTTTATTTTGCTCCCTAGCAGTTATTTCCACCTTTTTGTATTCCATCTCACTTATCCGTTCTTCTGCCTCAGTTAATCTGTTACTTATTCCTTCTAGAGTATTTTTTAATTTCAGTAATTGTGTTGTTCATCACTGTTTGTTTGCTCTTTAGTTCTTCTAGAGCCTTGTTAAATGTTTTTTGTATTTTCTCCATTCTGTTTCTGAGATTTTGGATCATCTTTACTATCCTTACTCTGAATTCTTTTTCAGGTAGGTTGCCTATTTCGTCTTCATTTATTTGGTCTTGTAAGTTTTTACCTTGCTCCTTCATCTGTAACAAATTTATTTGTCATTTCAATTTTTGTTGTTGTTGGGTGGTGCTGTATTCCTGTTTTACTGGTTGTTTGGCCTGAGACATCCAGCACTGGAATTTTTGGGCATTTGGATAGAGCTGGGTCTTGGACCTCCAGTAGGCCTCACTCCAGTTGATATTCCCTGGGGTCTGAGGTTCTCCGTTAGTCCAGCGGTTTGGACTCTGAGCTTCCACCACAGGAGCTCGGGCCCGACCTCTGGCCTGGGAACCACAATCCTGCAAGCCGGTCGCTGGGGGTTCCTCCTGTCCCCTTGAGTGTCCATGGTCCCCCACTTGTTGGCAGACGGATTTTTATGCACTGCACCACCAGGGAAGTCCCTTGAAAAGACATCATAGAGACTTGAGGTGTAGGTTTGCCTCCTCAGTTGTTCGTGGCTGGCCAATTAGCTGTGCCTTTCCTGTTCTCAGTTTTTCAAGTCAAAGCGTCCAGGTAAGATGATAAATGCACAAAATAATCCACCTTGCTACTCTGAAGGGCTGCTCAACCTGCAGGAAGTGCTGGGCGGCTACTTTATTCTTTTTGAGTTTAAGATAAATTGTCCAAAATCTTCACACATAAATTAAATATTAGTTTGCCATTTTAATACTCAAATTACATGCCAGATTGGACTCCACATGTAACACAATTGCAACAATCTTATAAATCGAATACATTTTAAAGCACATCAGATTTTCATATGTAAGCACCTACACAGTGAGGTATAAAGTCCACTTGACTATAAATCTGAAGGTCTTTGCTCTAATTCTCAAACCTTTATTTGGTAATGCTCATGTTTCTCCTTTATAGCCAGAAATGTTAGGAGTTTATTATGTTTATCTGTGTACCTTCTGTCTCCCCCATCTGACTGATTATGAGGCCCTAAGTACAAAAGCGCTATCTCTGATTATTGGCCTATGATCATGAGGGTGAATATGAGTAGGTATGGATAAGTATCTATGAGCATATATTGGTGGGTAGTAAACTGAAAATTTGCCAACAATTTAACCACATTCTGAGGTAAGTAAATTCTTAGAGGTCCTCTAAACCATATAGAAAATTACCTATGTAGCTATGATTCTTGCAATTACCAAATGTATACTGAAGAAATCTCAATCTTATTCAACATTAGTTTAACCCACTATGTAACTCTGATTTTACACCTTGTATAGTGTAGTTGGTGTAAGAAAACATCTATATCCTATTAATATAGATCACATGCGGATTAATTTATTAGAAAAATCCAGAGGATTATGTCATTATTTTAAAGGATTGACGTAACAACAGAATGTATTAGATATAATTAGAAAGTAACATAGACTAGAAGGACAGAGGCTGAGAAGTAGGAGAGAGATAGTATGTAATATTCAGCCAGTCCAGAAAAAAAGGGAAGGACTTTCCTAATGATACATGGTTTTATTTCTCCAAAACTTTTCTCAGGAATCTTTTTGAAAGACTATTTATTCTCCTTCAATCTTCTACTTGTTTGGAACTCTGTTTTCATAAGTTCTATTTTCATCTCTTTTGTGAAAGCTCTTCCCCAACAAAAGTCACTGATGTAATCTTTCTTTCTTCTTTGTTCTTAAAAAATATACATGGAGCCACTGCAAACAGGAACACAGGATATATACGTTTTTAGCAGGGGGTTTTAGCAGGGGAGGCCGGGGGTTACACAGGCAGCCATTCCCATCATATCTGTATATGTGATCCCCCCTAGAGTTGTTCATCCTGGCAGCCCAGCCCAGGATCCACATATACATGAGCACTGCTGGTATTATACGTATTTACTTAACAGATTATTGTTGATCTCTTAAATAATGCCAAGCCAAATAAGTATCTTCTCTAATGGAGCTCGCAGTCAAGGGACAGAGGTAGGCTACAAACCCACAGACAAGTAAATATGTAACATAAATTCACATAAGGATACATACTATAAAGAAAATAAAATAAGATTTGATTCAGAGTGGTTTATGGGTGGGTATAGGCAAAAGAGGTATCATTTGAGACCTGGATGCCAGAAGGAACTAGCCACATACAAGAGTATTGCAGGAAGAACAAACAGCAGATGGAAAAGTGCTGAGGTAGGAGTGAGCTTGGTGTTTTATAAGGCCAATCAGGCTGAATTATTGTCAATGAATATCAGGAAGGAGGTGATATAAGATGAACTCCTCAACTAGGCTGTGAGTTTGTTCATCTGTGTGCTCTCAGGACTCAGCAGTGTCCATTTAATGTGTTGAATGAATAAACAAATAGATGAATGAATGAATGAATCCCACATATAATGAATTAACCTTTGTACTATAAAACATGAGTAAAATGATAAACGTTAGGGGATAAATAATCTGTAAAATTTTCAATTGCCAATATTTTATACAATTTATACATCTCTCTCTTAAAAATATGCCATATATGAAATAAATATATAATGATTTAGTTCTATAATTCTATTTTTTTAACTGAGTTAAATATTTTTTATCTAATGGCAAACAAAAAGTCCTTTGGAATTTGTTCTAAATTGTGGTTAATTTCAATTAACCAAATTAAGGTTAGTTAACTTATTAACCTTAACTTGATGTCGTTAAGGTTTTCAGCATCCTTGAATGATTAAGCTGACAGTCATATCATGTTTCTGTTTTGAACATTTCCTTTAGGGAAACATATCCCTCTAAAAGTGAGTGTGTCACTTATTTGAAAATTCAGGGAAAGTATCGAAGAATATTTTGGTGAATGGAAGTTGACATTAAGGATTCCTGTGCCAGCACCTCATTAATCTTTTAAAATTATGGTTATCTGAAGTAATGCTTGCTCCAATAATGAGGTCAGCTGGATTTATAGAAATATCTTTCAAAATGAGGAGGCTTCAAAAAAGCTGTCGTGCTATGCTTCTCACATGTCCTCAGTTTCCATAAAAATTTAAAGAAGAAACTCATTGTACTTACCCATCAAAAGACTCCAAGAGGCATAATGATAGGAAACTATTTTTGCCACCACTGCCTGATGAGAATCTTTGCAGACAATTTCATCACTTTACTATTAAATTAATATTTATGTCTTGGTTAATTCTATCTTCATTTCTTGCCTTTGTTAATACCTCTTCATAGTGTCTAGGTAAATAGAGCAAAATTCCAAAATAGCTTAAATAGTCTTTTTTTATGTAATATTACATGTATTATGGGATTACCTACTAATGTGTCATAAATTGTGTTGGATCAAAGTCCATTTTATAGTCTCCTTGTGAAATTTTACATGTCCTGAAGTGGCAAAATACATTTTACCACATGAGATTAAAATATCTGTACTAAGAAAGAGATGTGATTTAACCATTGAACTAAGGAATAAAATTAAATGGATTCCACTAGGTGGATATCAAAGTATTTTTTTCCTTGATGGTGACCTAAAACAATCAGGTAACTTGTTTTATTCTCTTGAATCCACAGTTTGAGTACATTTCCTAAACAACTATGGTAGGTTAAAAGGGCATGGAGAAAAGATATAAAAGCAAGAAAAGAATGCCTAGGATGATACAAAAACAATTAGAAATATCTATCCTAATAAAGTGAGGCTCAGGGGTAAAACATTGGTCTTCAAAACTACGAAGAATTTTATTCCCCTGAAAAAAAGAAAACACTATGTTCCATCACTGCCGAGGAAAAAATGAGGTTTGGTTTTAGCAAGTGTTTCAGAAAGGAAGAGCCTTTAGTGTCTGAAGATAGGAAGCTAACTAATGACCTCCCAAGATTTCTTTGGTCCTAAATAAAGACAAATAAATTTTGTTGATCAGAGTGCAGCACCAAGGAGTCATTTGCTCATCATTTATAAATTAAACCACAGCCTACTTTTAGTTTAGTATGAACTTTAAGAAAGCAATTTTTGTAAACTACTTTTAGTGTTGCTATTAGATTGATTTTGTGATAATTTGGAAATGCTATAGAAAAGGAGTCTATTGCCATAGTAATAAAAATTTTAAAGACTGACTTTGTTTTTGTAAAAATATAGCTCTTTTTTCACTATTGATGGTCCAAAATGTCCCTCTTAATACACTTATAAATACATATAGGTAAAGGTACAATATAATCTATATACTATATTATCATAAATTGAAGTAGAAAGTAATGATTAAATATTTCATCTCAATTTTAAGTATGTTTTTATAGATTAGTTTACTTTAAAAAATAAATATGATTAACTAATGTATTCAACTGGAAGAAATATCAGCTTATTGGAAATATGTAAGAGTAAAGAAAGATCACTCTATTGCTAGTACAATTTAAAATAAAAGACCAAATATTTCATAAATTTTTATTATCTAAATGGTAATTTGAATATTTATATGTCATCTCATAATTATCAAAATGTATAATTTATAAGCTCAGTGGACTAGTTTTTAAAATATAATGAATGAATTTTGTACAGTATAATACTGTGATCATATCTATTAAATTTTTAACATGATCAGATATTAAATAATGTTTAATAAATACTAATGATAAATAATTTTAAGAGATAAAGCTTATGATGATTATTTTTTAAGTTGTGTCATACATCTGGATTGCACATTATTTTCCAGATTAAAGCCATAATAATTTTAATTTTTATGAATTTATAAAAACCATGCATTTGACCTGATTCATATTGTAAATGTCCCAGAGACAATGTTAGGCAAGTTAATTGAAGCTGTTTCCCAAAGCCAGTTACCTTCACCTATTACATAGCTTAATTATTTAACTGTAAAAGCAAGACTATCTTTTTAAAGACTTTGGAAAGAAAATTAGGAAGGGAGGGAAGGAAACAGGGAGGAGGAGGGAGAGGAAGGGGAAAATAGAGGGAGGAAGAGGAGGAGGGTGGGAGAAGAGAGGGAGGGTGGGAGGGAAAGAAAGAGGAAAAAACTTTTGAATATATTCAAAAGAATATCTAAATCAAGGTATTTAGTTGTATCGTGTTATATGAAATAAAATGTGGTGCCTTGATAACAAGGGTGATGGAAGAAACAATTAAAATGTCTTTTGCGGGCTAACAATGTCATCTCAGGGCCACTTTTTTTATGTGCTAGCAATCTGTAGAATAACAAATCAGAATGAAAAGCTTACTGATATAGCTAAATATAATGTACATGTTCTTATACATACAATCTTATCTGTAACAATCCTCCAGGAAGATTATAGGATGTTCTGGATAGCAAAGTGTTGTAGGCATCTACAAGATAACACTCCGCAACACCAAAACATTTTTCTCTTTTATCAGTTAAAGGTATAATTCCAAATGTATCATTAATACCTTGGCATTATTAAAGACAACATGCTAAGTGTAACTGACATATTCTAAGTTTCTTTAAGTTTCTTGATAACTGATTCATGATAGTCATAAAAATTTTAATACTGTACTACAGACTGAATGGGTATTGATGCCAGCAGAAACTGAAAATTTGTTCTTGAAATGGTTTTTGCTGTAGTTTTGCTCTAGTGACAAAAGAGCCAAAAATTTAAATTTAGGATTTATGAACAAATAAGAGGTATTTAAAGGCATGGAACTTGAGCAGACGTAGAGAAGACAAAATTGCCTGTGACAGAGCCTTGGGAAACTCCAAGAAGATTGGGAACAAGCAGTCTGACCCGGAGCCTCCAGATAGGAAGAAGGAAAGGCAAAAGAGTGAAAAGAGTTACATAAAGTATTCAAGGAGGTAGTGATAAACTGAGGTGTCATGAATGAAAGGACTGGACTTACAGATAATCATTAGGGAATTACACAAGTCCTGAAGGCTAACATATTTGTCCTATAGGCCAAATGTGACTCAGGAACAAACACAGAGCAACACATTCCTTTTAAGGACAGTCATGAAGAAACTCAACAATACAGAGAACAATGTTCTCAGAACCATCCTTCCCCAAAGCATAATTAACCAGTTCAGGCTATGGGTGTAACATGGGGGTAATATCCTGCTTCTCTCACATCAGAATAATGTCAAATAGAGGTGTTCTTCTCTAAAGAGTTTTGTGGTATAATATAGTGTCTGTTAGGGTTTGAGATCAAACTCAACCACATACTAACTCTGAGTCTGAGGTGTTTATTTTATTGTACTTCTAGGACTGACTTAAGAGATTTACAGACCTTAAGCACTTAAAAAGATTAGAGTGCCCACCCAAGTGTCACCTTGTATAATTAAAAATAAAACCAATCTTACCCCTAATATAAGTGAGGATGTTCAGTAAATTTTGACTGTTCTCATTATAGTCTTTTTCAAAATTATCAAGTGTTAATTTTTCTTGAAAAATGAATTTTTTGCTTGCTATTCCCACTTACCTTGGTGTATGTCTGGGACATTTCAACATTTTTAAACTCCCTATAAGCTTCAAGTTCATTAACTGAAAAATGTGTGGTAGACTATATATGTATCATTTTTATTATGGTTCTCACACATAATAAGCTTTCAACAAATGTTAACTATCATTATTTTACTGTTATTACTATCAACATTAGTAGTAATATTATCCTAAAGGATTGTTGTGAGAATTTATTTATTTAAGAAAAAACCTATCCTGGTAAACAGCACAGAACAGATGGTAAATAATGTTTCCTTTACTTCCATACCCACTCCTCCACTTTACCTCAATCCTCCACACTTTATTTTCTCTGAGTATCACAGAGTTCAAATAAGTATAATAAAGAAAATAACTTATAATGGTCTCAGAATATAAAATATTAAACACCGTGTTCAAGGAAGAAGCTGAGATTCATATAATTAAAGAAATGTGGAAGGGAAGACACCCGAGGAAACCACTGATTTATTCTTTCACATAAATGATTTTAAATAACATGTAGTAAAGACACTTCACTGATTCAGATTGTTATTCTAAAGAAATAAAGATTCTGCTACATTTTAAACCTGAAAGTATGAAAAGTTAAAATATGATTTTTCATTTTTAAAAGACTTTATTTTACAAATCAATTTTATATTATCATTACCCTTTGTTTTCATTTTGTGAAATAATATATAATTTTATTTTAGGGATTACCTGCAAGTCGTGTGAGATATAGAGTAGATGATGTCCATTTTCCTTATCCTGCCAGTATTTTTGATGTAGAAGAAGATTCTGGATTAGTAATAACTCGAGTTAATCTTAATGAAGAACCTACAACAATTTTTAAGGTCAGTGCAGTGTTTTCTCTTTGGTGTCTGTTTGATGTTTAACTTTTGATTGAGAGTTTGGTTTAACAAATAACCATACATCTTCCCATTTTTCTCCTTTTTAGTATTTTAAAATTACAAAACAATGCATTTTTTACTGCATAGACACTTAGAAAATACAGTTAAGTAAAAGGAAAAAAAAAACACTTGATATTTCACATTTTGGAGATTAAAATTTACCATTTTAATCTCTATCCTTATGATAACATTCCCTGCAAATAAAAGTATACAAATATATATTTTAAAATAGCATGATTGTATGATTGTATTATTCATACTTCTCTTTAAAATTTAAATACTATTAATGCTATTATTTAAATGGTTGTGTGATGTTCTATTGTATAATATACTATTGTGGTGTTTTTTGTCCAATATCCTGTTGTTGGATAATTAGTCATTTCCAATTTTTGTTATAACCACCTTTGCTGTCGTGAAACTCCTTGTGCAGATATTATTTGCCACTTGCTATTTTTTTTCTCAAAGTAAGTACCTAGAGGCAATTGCTGGTTCAAGTTTATGTACTCTTGATATGTTATACTTTTAGAAAATTTGAAATAATACTACCCTTCACTATTATCATAAATAATCCATTTTATTAAATGTTTGACTGTTTCCATTTTCTATAATTACTTAGAAAAAATTTTGTCCCTGGGAATAAAGCCTTTGACCGTACATTGGGGAAATACCGTCATCAGTTAACCTTGTGAATATCAGTGAGCACTCTGTCTCACTTAATTTCATCTCCATTTGAAATACTTGTTCTGTTTGTAAAGTATTAACCCAAAGGCAGATTGTGGCTCTCAGGATGACCCTTGGTTGTGGTTACGTGATCTAGATTGAATTAGTTTAGATTAGTCACCTGCAGCTTCCAAAATTATATACAATCTAGAGAAACACATAGTTTTGAAACTTAACATTTCTTAAAATAAACATTAGAATTCTTCTTGACATAATAGAGGTTATCAAAGAAAATGATCAATTATAAAAGCTATTTTACTAATAATATATAGAGATTACATCTTAAGACTAAAGCTTTTCTTTAGTTTGCATCATTTGAACATTTTCTATTCTACAGTATGAACTTCATTTTATATAATTTAATTGTTTTTAAGAGAGTGTATATCAAAGTGTGTTAAACTATAAAGATTTCCAATTTTATCCTCCAGAGTGAAGTATTTCTGCCCTATAATCTTGCAGACAATTAATTCACTAGAAAAATTAATTTCTTTTTATAAGCAAGCTAATTAGCTTTTCCTATCCATGTGACTGAATTTAATGCTTTTGAAATAGGTGTTGGCAGTTATAAAGTTTCATGTTTTTACTGTAGGCACCAGTGGGATTGTGAAAGAGAAAAGAGTTTATAATTGGAGAGATGTAGTATCATATACCTGTTTTACCGGTAGTTTTTTTTTTTTTATCATAGAGTTATTAACTGAACTTCTTTGAGTTTCCTCACCTGGCAAATGGAAATAATGGTATCTACCTGGTGGGATTGTTATGAATATCCTAGCACAGTCTCTGCTACCTGGTAGGCGATGAGGAAATGATCACTGCTCCCCCTTTTGGAAACAGGCAGTCCAATAATTAAAAACATTCATAGAAAAATGATGCTTTTATTTTCTTCTTTTAAATCATCTTTAACTTGAATATTTTTTTACTTTTTAAGTTGGTGGTTGTTGCTTTTGATGATGGTGAGCCTGTGATGTCCAGCAGTGCCACTGTGAAAATTCTTGTCTTACATCCTGGAGAAATCCCACGCTTCACACAAGAGGAATACAGGTATTGATTCCTATCAGGTTTTGTAACATATGAAGGTTTTTATTTTGTTGTTTTTTTTTTTTCTTTTGGTCTCTCAAAATTGATGTGATATGAATTTTCCAGTGAAGCAGGCTTCTAATTCTAGTTTAAGCTTTTTTAAATTAACATAACATTATATTTATTTTAAAAGTTAATATGGTTAAAATGACAATTTAGTGTAAAATATCAGTTTTAGTAATCCTTTGATGAATAATGGATCCTTTAAAAATACTTAAAGCTAGGTTTGAAAAATACAACATTGTGTTTGGGGGTTTAAATTGCAACTGATTAATGATCTCAATGGTACAAAGTAGACATTTAGTTTCTTGTTACTGCCAGACACATTATGTCATTTAATTTTGAGGTGTATCTGAGATGATATTTCCTATATAATGAGTGACAGAGAGAGAAAGAGAGAGAGTTTATGTTTATGTGTATAATATATATTATAGCTGTAAAGATAGTATATATACCATCTTAGGTTAGGCTGTCATAACAAAATTCAAGGACTAGGTGGTTTAAACAACAGACATTTATTTTCTCACAGCTCTGGAGGCTGGAAGTCCAAGATCAGGCTTTCAGCATGGTCGGGTTCTGGTGAGAGGTCTCTTCCTGACTTGCAGACTGCTGCCTTCTCGCTATAACCTGACACAAAGGAAAGTGAAAGAAAGCAATCTCTCTGGTATCTTTTCTTATAAAGGCATTAATGCCAAGATAAGAGCTCCACTTTTATGACCTCATGTAAACCTAATTACCTCCCAAGGGTCCTATCTCCAAATACCATCCCATTGAGGGTTAGGGCCTCAAAATATGAATTTTAGGGAACACAGTTGAGTCCATAGTGTGTGTGTATATGTTAGAAAGTGAAGAATTTACTGAAAAAATAATGAAACTAAAATCACTATATGTTCATGGTTGCTTCATTATTGGATATAAATGAAAGAATGTTTTATAATGCTCTTCTGCAAATATAGTAGAATTTTCTTTCATGAGTTTTTAATCTCAATTAAGTTAAAACATTATGTACTTTTATTAGTATGTTAGAACCCATTGGAGATAGTTTTCTCACAAATATTTGAAGGAGGCTCACTATATACTGTATTTTACCATTTACTTGTTCTGGACATAGCATTAAAAGGCAGCCAGTCATTACACTCCAGAGGCTCACAGCCATGGGTTGGAAACAAAGAACTATGTGAAAAATATAATACACTATAAAAACACAATAATAGAAGCTCAGAGTACTGAGGAAGCATGTTGGAGACACAGTTACCTGTGTCTGAACATGATCAGCAAAGTTTTAGCTGTTTCTTGAAGGAAAAATAGAGTTGAGCCACTCCACAAAAATGTGGAAGCATGCTCCATGCCAAAGAATCAGAATATACAGAAGTATAAATAAGGGATATGGGAGAATGTATTGAATAACAGAATATTTTACTTCCATCTATCTAAAGAAAATTGGAAGTTAAACAATTATATTAATTGAGGCTCAAGAAAAATGAAGATTTCATATAATAGAACATTTTATCATATTCTACAGTTTGGATTTTATTCTTCTCATAATTTCAAAGAACAACCTAAGAATTTTAAGCTGAAGCAGTGACTAAGATACTGAGGGAAGAACTAGCCGATACATCTGGCAACATCTACCACATTAAACCAAGAAGGTTTCACCTTTCATAAAAAGCTATCTTGACAATATTCAAGGACTAAATTAAATTATGCAATATCATTATAAGAAAATGCTATACAACACATATGTAAACCATTGAGATGTAAAATATATTTAAAACAATAAGAATTCTTGGTCAATCTGTGTTAAAGGTCATTTTCTTCCTTATGTCCATTACCTATTTTCTTTCCTTTTGTGTTGACTTGATAATCTGTGGACTCCAATTCTTTGCTGTGGGACATACAGTTTGCTGGATTTTTCTTTCTTTTTTTTTTTTTTTTTTGGCGGTACGCAGGCCTCTCACTGTTGTGGCCTCTCCCGTGTGTTGCGGAGCACAAGCTCCAGACGTGCAGGCTCAGCAGCCATGGCTCACGGGCCCAGCCGCTCCGCGGCATGTGGGATATTCCCGGACCGGGGCACGAACCTGTGTCCCCTGCATTGGCAGGCGGACTCTCAATCACTGCGCCACCAGGGAAGCCCCAGTTTGTCATTTTAAAAACAGTATCTGTGAAGAATATTTTTGTTCATGTTTGGTATTTTCTTTTTATATGTTCAACCAGTATCTTTGTCAAAATGCCTGCAGTGTTTCAAATTGCTGTAAAAGGCAACACAGTTTCCCTCTGTAAAAGAAAGAGAGAGAAACAAGAAGTAAGAGGAGGAGGAGGAAGAGAAGGAGAAGAAAGAAGGAAGAAAGGGAGGAAGGGAGAAAGGTTGTTAACCTCATACATCCCCTTCCCTCTCTTATTTTTCTTTCAAATTCATTTACTGCCTCAGCTGAATGCATAAAACTTCCAGAGACGCTAAACAATCTTATTAATGCTTGATTTTCAGGATGATGACTTGTGTTGGAATTAAAGAATGGCAGAATATGCCACCCGAAGATATGTCACCTTGGCATAGGTTTATTTTGAGCTGAAAGCACTTAAAAAAACAGTAGATGTTTCACTCCCCGTTAAAGAAACATTCTTTAACGGGGAGTGAAACTCAAGATAATTCTATACAAACAGACCTTGATAAAATAATTTATATCTTCCTTTAGCCTCATCACATAGTTCAGTTACGTTTCCACTATTGCCTCTCTTTGTTCATCCTAATATAAATGTATGTAGGTTTCACCATTTCTTTGAGTCTTCATTTCTTTATGAGGACTCCCATGCCACATGAAACTTATATGAATGTGTATGCTTTCTCTTGTTAATCTGTTTTATGTTAGCTTAATACTTGGGCTCAGCCTAAAAAACCTAAGAAGCTAGAGATAAAATTTTATCTCCGCTATAGAATTGCTCCTGGTGGAAAAACTTCAACTTCACGTGATCAAATTTCAGGGACTCACAAAACGATAATGCAAGATTTCCGATCTTTGTACGGTGTGGGGAGGAGGATGCTTATAGTTTACAAATAGAAAGCAGTAATGCAAGATAGATAGCATTGCAAGTTGAGGTATATTTGGTTTTTACATCTTAGGAATGTCTTCATTCCAATATTGACTTTTGAATTCCTTAGGAAAAAATTAGTTTTCAACAAATAACTAAGTATTAAAGAGAGATCCTAAAGATAAAATACTCATTTGTTTTAGAATTTTGAACCTGACCTCCCTCCCCTTGCCCAGTTATTTTTAGAATGGTCAGTCATGAAATCTTTAAACCTCAGGATAATAAGATTAGTTAGGGTAGATTGGGCTGCTGTAAAAAGAATCCCCTAAAGTTCAGTGATAAAAATACATGTGTTTTTGGCTCATGTGAGAGTCTGAAGTGAGTGTTTTAGGCTGGCAGTAGCTCTTCTTCTTACAGTTTCTCCATGTGGTCATTCAGGCACCCAGGCCAAGTTATGGGCTTCCATCTGTAACATTCTGTTTCAAAATAATACCAGCTATTGCCATCTCAGTCCATAGAAAGGGAGCAGGGGCAGAAATCCACATCTAGGGATTTCCTAAATCAAGGGAGGTAGGAGTTGCAAACTTCACATCAGCTCACATCCCATCTTGAAAATCCATGCAAATGTTTATACATAGCCACAAAAGAGTGGAGAAATACTTCTCCTGGCTAGGCAGCTATGTCCTAGTTCTACTTCTATTATTGAGGAAAAGGGGAAATGGTGTTTGTGGAGAACTAGCACATTTAACATGTAATTTTAGACAAATTATAGACTTTAATTGCAGTAAGTCATTTTAAAATCGCTTAGTTTCTATTAAGAATATATAATGTTGGGTACATGAACCAATGATGTAATAGTATAGAAACATTTTTATTTTTAAATATGTATTGGTGAAATAGATTACATTCTTCTTAAAATTGTAAAAGAATACTTTTTTTAAATTCAAAGCAAATCTCATATGAACATTTTTGGGTGTTTTAAATTATTCTAAATTATTTAAGCTTATCAAGTATTAATATTATATATTCCAAACCAAACCTTACTGGACTTCAAGCTAAAGTTAAATTATAATTTACTATTGTTGCTTTACTATTTGGTTACAATTAACTACTTTCTCCATTTTCCTAAGTGTAATTGTCTTCATCACTAAAGTAAAGCAAAAAGAAAATGAAAAAGAAACCATTATGGCAGAGTGTAAATGAGAGTCATGAGCTGTAGACTAGCTTTGTGGAGATCATCAAAAAAACTTGAGAGATGGCATTTACTATTTGATGAAACTTTTTCCAATGTACTGGTTTTACCTAGACAGGGAAACAAAATTCATTATTCTTTTTATGGAATTAAAAACATTTACATGTTGAACTACTGGTAATAACTTGGTCACTGGAGTAGAACAATTATGTTTTCTAAAATTATAGAAGTAAAAATAGCAATAAGAAATTCATAAACATCATAGTAAACAGTTTAATATTTACTAAAGGAAAAACCTACTAGATTGACAGCTAAATTTTTTGTTTGTTTTTAAGCTATGTTATTTTTTTTTTATTTTTTATTGAAGTATAGTTGATTTTAATTGTGTTAGTTTCAGGTGTACAGCAAAGTGATTCAGTTATATAATATATATATATATGTGTATATATGTAAATGTATATGTATACATTCTTTTTCAGATTCTTTTCCTTTTTGGGTTATTACAAAATATTGAGTATAGTCCCTGTGCTATTCTGTAGATCCTTGTTGGCTATCTATTTTACATATAGTAGTGTGTATATGTTAATCCCAAACTCCTAATTTATCCCTCCCCACCCTTTTCCTCTTTGGTAACCATAAGTTTATTTTCTATGTCTGTGGGTCTGTTTCTGCTCTGTATATAAGTTCATTTGTATCATTTTTTTTAGATTTCACATATAAGTGATACCATAGGATATTTGTCTTTCTCTGTCTGGCTTACTTCACTTAATATGATAATCTCTAGGTCCCTCCATTTTGCTGCAAATGGCATTATTTCATTCTTTTTTTATGGCTGAGAAATATTCCATTGTATATAGGTATACCACATATTCTTTATCCATTCATCTGTTGATGGACACTTAGGTTGCTTCCATGTCTTGGCTATTGTAAATAGTGCTGCTATGAACATTGGGGTGCCTGTATCTTTTTGAATTATGGTTTTCTCTGGATATATGCCTAGGAGTGGGATTGTAGTATCATATGGTAGCTTTATTTTTGATGACATGTACTTAGTAGGTTAGCTGATTAATGTAAAAGTGGAAATATAACAAAAAGTCAAACCCTTCTTTCACATACTTACTTATGCCTCTGTTTCCTATTCTTAATTTAAAAGTTCCTTACTTTCTGCTAGTGGTTCTTTGGAAAAAAAATAAGGAAGATTCTTCAAAATTATTCAAGGATTTTATAGACCACACTATATTATTGAAATAATTTAACTTATCAGAATTAGAAGAGAAATTTCTCACATTATTTTCTTGTTTATAATTTATAATATGGAGATAATTTTTATGTGTCAGAAAAAATTTTGATTTTGTCTTTCCTCAAATCCTGTGAACTGAAGTTGTTTCTGGATGGTCTGACTTCAAATATTTTTTAAGGGTGGGAGGAATCTAAAAATGAGAATGCAATTTGCCCCATACCGATATATGTTTACTTTTATAATGGCCAGATTTACAGTTATTCTTAAGTATGCACTAGCTTCTCTTTGGTCCCTCAAGCAGTTGTAATACTTAAAACAGACTCATTCTGTTAATTTCATGACCTCTTCAAACCAATCTTTCTTTGAGTCATTGAATTAGGTTAAATGGCGGATCAAGACATCATCTATTTGTCATTAGATGAACATCTACTTTTTCCAGAAAACACTGAGTTCTTAAAACTTTTGAAAAGTATGTAACTGTTCAGACTGTATATTTATTTTTATAATTGTAACTAAGCAATCATGTTGTGTGGAAGCATGCATACAATCAGAATTTTCAAAAGTGTAACAGATTTCCATTTTCCTGCATCATTCTTGTTTTATTTGATTCTTTCAGTTTCTCTTTTTGACAAAGATAGACATATCAATAATTTAAGTGTCTTAGAGTCTGCATGCCCCAAATCATCCCTCTTTATTCTCCCTCTCCTCCCTTTCCTTGAAATAATTTCTTAAAGAATTAATGGCATTTCTTTATCTTTGGTTGTCAAAGCAACACTTCCTTCTTAAAAATCATCTCCAGCTGGCTTCACTTCTTTTTTTTTTGCGATGAATAAGTCCAAGTATTAGACCCTACCTTACAGAAATAATCATAAATTTTGAGTTATTACCATTCAGGCAATTAAGAAGTTTCTCTCTATCCATATTCAATCTTATATCTTAATTTAAACCATTTTTCACAATTTGATTTTCATTGGAAGTAGAGAAAAATAGGTAATCTTACTCATAAAATTCTGTTCTCAAAGTCATACCATGTAATGGATGAAACAGACCATAAAGACCATTTATTCAGCCTAATAACTTAATACGTGATTTCTCCAATGTCCTTGCCACAAAGTTGACTACGCTCTTTTAAAAACCTTACAGTTGTGAGAAACTCACCCCTTCAATCTTTGGATAGCTGTGAATATTGGGAAATCATTCCTCATGCTTAGGTTATTATTGGTACATTTACTCTTCTAAATTATTTTATATGCATTTTTCTCTGAGCCTTCATCAATTTTAGCATTTACTCATTTCAAGTAGTGTAAATGTAGGGGAGGAAAAATAACTTTTCTTGTACCCTTCAGATTTATTAACTGAGATCCCTGTCATAAAAGATTAATAAGAGAAAGACAAACAAGTTCATTAACATGTATCTCTCATGTATACATGAGAGATACACAGGGTGATGAGTAACACAAATAGGTGGCTTCAGAATACAGGATTAAATACCATCTTAATGGGAAATGGGGAGGAAGGATGTAGGCCTCTTGGAAGAGAGTAAATAATAATTTTAAGAAAGATGAATTGGTCCCTGGAATAGATGGAAAGTATGATAGTTTGGGAGAAAGTTTGCCTGGTTGTGCTATCCACTTCTAGTCTCCTCTCCTGTGAAAAGAGTCAGTCTTTACTGGTCGATGAAACTCCTGGAAAGAGAATCCATGATGACTAAGTTCCTTTTGGAGGATTTGTCTTTAGGTAGATAAGGGAACTCAGAGAAAGCCTCTCCCTGCATTTGCTGTTTTCTAAGTACCTACTGCTCAAAATAATCCATATACCAAAGCAGCTTATTTTGGGGGTGGGGTGACATATTTTGCTACCCTTTAATTGAAACTGAGCTAAACTTCTTACTTAAGACAGGTGTGACAAATAATACTCTCCTATTAATAATGAGCAGGTATCTTGATAAGGGTTGTGCTTATTGGGAAAGAGAAATCTGCATACCTGGTAATATCTGCCATTAATATGGAACAGATAAAGTGATAGTAGCCATGAAGTTGCCGAATTGAAAGAATATTAATTCCAGTTTCTCATACTGGTTTAATACATCCATATGGCAAACTCTTCTACATTGTTATAACATTTAATAATGGTTAACTATCACAATCAAGGCTTTCTTTTTTGTCTCCACATAAATTAATACATATTAAGTCTATTCAATTTATTCATCTTCATTTTAATATATCAATATATATTAATACTTATTTTAATATATATTGCAGTTCTATATTAATATCTTTTAAAGTTTTTCATCTTTATTTTCTTAGAAATTTTTTTCTAAATGTTGAATATTTTGTATTTAATTTATATCTTTCAAAATACTAATACTCCTTTTGAATTTAATCCCCTAAGGTACTGTATTAGTTCATGTTCATCCTCTGATAATTAGACATCAAGATGAGATTTAACAAGCAAGTATTTTATTAGGGGAAATACCTATGGGAGAGAAATGAGGAGAAAGCAGGGTAAGGCTAGGAGAACTTTAAAGCACATGCATTCTGACCCCAAGTGAAGAACAGGGAGAGAAGCTCATATGTAAACATCCTAGCCTACTGTGTCATTTGAGTGACTAATGTGTCATTTCAGTAAGTTTCTGCATGATGATTGGGGAGTCAAACCATAGTCCGATGTCAGAGATATATCCTGTGTTTCCCAGGAAGGGACCTACCTTAGCATCTCCACTTTTCTTAATCACTATCTGAAAGCAGTCCCTAGGAACATGACCTTCATATAAACACAGAAATATACTTCAGAGCACAGCAGCTGGAACCTTGGTCAAGCATACTTCCTATAGTTGGAGATCTGAGAGGCACACTCTCATTGCTGCCTCATGTCTTCATATCGAATAAGAGGTTTTCAGTCAATTATCTACTTCAATCTTCTGGAAGATAGTTACACTCTCATAGTCAGAAAATACATTTTATATATCTTTCATTTAATCCAGACAGAAATATCAAAATCCCAGTAGTAGTTCAAACACATAATATTACTTGAGAATAGATTGACTCCTGTAGGTCAAGTGAGTTATCATTCAGAAGAAGCATGACATTTGGCCTTCATCTCAAGGTGATGGACTAAGACTTAAACACACTGGGATTCACTAGTCATGAGTTTTAGAGGTAAATACCATGGAAAGGTCAATGTGTCTGGAACAGACCATAGAGTCTAAATGTGAATATTGATTTTGAGTGGGAAATGCAGTATCTTATACAATTTATCAAAAATTTTACCAAAGATAATTATTTACAAATTTTCTAAACAGATATGTTACCAATATAGGATACCTTGGTATTTATTTAAAATGGAAGTGTATCAACATTGATTATTAAACTTTGCATGATTTAATGCTACATTTATATTAATTTTTAAGGATTCATGTATTTTAATATGTAATTCCCATAAACATAGAAACTCAAAATTTATATTTGTATATATAGAAAAGAGAAGGGGCAAATATTCGTAAGGTATTTTTATTAACCTCTGGAACAAGTTGTTATTTTTCTCTTAGATATCGTAAGTCATTTTCAATTTCTAGTATTACTCAAATTTAATATATCAAATCCAAAATAAGAATAACATACATATACATATTTTGACTTTTTAAAAAATTCAAATATACTTGAATGAAGAAAATAATCTTGTCAGTTTTCCTGTTAAAGTAAAAATTTGATACTTTGCTGACTAATGTGCATTAATCTTGTAACAAATGACAATGCAAAAATTTTGTACACTTTATATTCAAAATAAATTTCTCAAATGGTTTTATACTGAAGAATAAAAATAGAGTAGACTTTATCAAGAACTCTAAAAGATAAACGGTCTACTTCCTGATATACAAAAACAGAGAAAAAGCATAATTTAAAATCCAGAAATCCATTTTTATATACTATGAAAAATGGAAACAATGTTATCACAATGGCCAAGGAAATGATGAGTGAGCAGTTCTAGTTAACATTTCATTATTCAAGAGAATTAAAATTACCTAATGTTGAGGAACATTGCCATTATTCTTATATAAACCATACAAGTTTGGATTCAGGAATTTTGAGAAAAGATTTTTAATCAATAAGTACAGTAGTTTAGGAGGAATTATTGGTCTTACTTTCGAAGAATGAAAAAGAAAAAGAAAGCTATGTGAAAACTAGAAGTATAAAATAAACCTACATGCAGAGAGCATCACTTGATTGCTAAAGTTGTTTTCTATTTTAATTTAGATTTATTGTTCAGTGTAAGATCTGACTTTACTTGAAGATAACCTTCCCTGTCTTTTTTTGGCACTACTAAAATATTACCTCAAAGATAATAGATTTTGCCTCTTTCACTATTGAAAGAGTGACTCTGACAATCCTTCATTTCAGCTTTCATAGGCTTTCTCTGAATCCACATGGAATTTAATTTCTCCTTCACGTGTTCAAGGTTATGTATAGTTTTTGACATTTGCTCACAGAGCAGAGTGAAGCAAGTCTTCCAACAACAAAGGACTCAAGTTCTAACAGTTCATTTTAAATCCACTGTTTAGAATTTAAAACAAATTTTTCCATACAAAGAGTTATTATAGATTCTGTTCTTTCATTGCATTCTCTCTATGAGAAATTTTGGTTCAAGTACAACATATAGTACATTATTTTTATTTTGTTAATAGTTAATGTAAACTTTTTTTTTTGAGGAAAAATAACTTAATAGTTATCCTAAGGTTTAAATCCTTGCTGCACCTTTTATCAGCTGTTGCTTGAATTTGGGCAAGTTACCTAAGCTCTCTGAGGCCAACTTCTCTAGGGATCTGTTACTTACTTTATATACTTTATATACAAGAGAAAGGTATATACTTTATATACAAGAGAAAGGTAAAGTAAAGTGCTAGGTACAGAAAACATGCTTAAGAAAGTAGTTGTGATATTCTTATTTAATAGGCTTATGCCAGGTGTTGGTCATGCAAAGATTTTTTTTAAATGTAGTTTTTGTTTTCAAGGAGTTTATACAGAGGAAGGAAAGAAGCAATCCTAATTGCCTGACTTCTGGCTGCCCCCATGTGATGAGATGAAAAGCCTCTGTTTCTGTGTTTGGAAGAATAGCACACATTTACCATATTTTCAAAACAAGAGAAGTGGGAATAAATAATTGCCTAAAAGTAAATAA
The DNA here is from genome assembly GCF_949987515.2 of Delphinus delphis. Classification (NCBI taxonomy): domain Eukaryota; kingdom Metazoa; phylum Chordata; class Mammalia; order Artiodactyla; family Delphinidae; genus Delphinus; species Delphinus delphis. The sequence goes on along the minus strand of NC_082698.1, from coordinate 40,968,339 downwards.
AGATATGAGGAAGAGAAAGTAGATACTAAGCAAAACAAAATGTCACAAGTTAATTTCTCTACCCTCATTGGTTAAGAGATCTTCAGCAGTTTTTGATTTTAAAATATTCTAGGGAAATATCACTCTAGTTGCAAGGTGGGGAATGAATTTCTATGAAATTTGAATGTTAGTTTAAATAATAATGCCTTGAATATATATGTGAAGGTTAAAGCTATATGGTTCTAATGACCAAATGTGGATTGTTATTCTTTATATCATCTTCTAATCATCTTCATAAACAAAATAGCTCCTTCAATGATAGTCATGTAGAGGGATATTCTCACACTTAAGAGTCAAGTTCCTGATGTCCAGGATGAACAGGGCCCCTTACAGAATTGTTTGTGAAGCGTATTTCTATCTCACTGATGCTATATTTTACTTGTCTTTTTACCAGAGTTCTCAGAATGTTCTGTGAGCAGTGAATTTCAGTTCAGGGTAGGATGAAAAAGATGAAGCAGGAAAATTAAAGTTATTTTTCCTTAAATTTTACTAATTCATCCAGCATCTTTGTACACTAATTTATTTAACAATTTAAAAAAATATAGGCACAGGGCTTCCCTGGTGGCGCAGTGGTTAAGAATCTGCCTGCCAGTGCAGGGGACACGGGTTTGAGCCCTGGTCCAGGACGATCCCACATGCCGCAGAGCAACTAAGCCCATGAGTCACAGCTACTGAGCCTTCGTGCTGCAACTACTGAGCCCGTGTGCTGCAACTACTGAGCCCGTGTGCCTAGAGCCCGTGCTCTGCAACAAGAGAAGCCACTGCAAAGAGAAACCTGCACACCGCAATGAAGAGTAGCCCCCGCTCGCCGCAACAAAGACCCAACACAGCCAAAAAAATAAATTAATTAATTAAAAAATATATATATAGGCACAGTGCTATGTAGAGTATAAAATAGAGCCGTTAATAGGGAACACATGGTCTCTCTAAAGTGTTTAATTCATAAGAGAAGAGAAACATTGAAAATGTTTACAAATGAGATAAAATGGCTGCTATATTCAAGTGGCATTAGTTTCTTTCCTCATCCTGTCAGTGAATATTTATTGAATACATAACTGCACTAGAAATAATAACATTGAACAAAATACACATGGTTCCTACCCTCAGAGATCTTATAATATACGTAGTAGATAGAAATTAATCAAATGATCATAAGAAACAGATTATAATTACAAACTTATGTGATATCGAAGAAAGGAAAAGAAAAGAACAGAAAAAAAAGTGCTTTATGAGCACTTATAACAAAGCACACAACAGCAGCAGTGGGGGATATTAAAGCAAATTTGAAAAAAACAGGAGTTGAGATGTCAATAAGTAGTAATTATAGACTTGTAGGTGAAGGAATGTCGTGGACTCAGGAATTGGAAGGAAATGGATTGCATACAAATCCTAAATTGGAAAGGAGAAGACACATTCCAAGATTTAAAGAAAGGTTGAGGAAGAGAGAATGAACGTAAACTACTGTAAGATGAGGCAGAAATTTGGGGCATATTAGAGATTTGAGTTTTATTCTTTGAGCACTGGGAAGCCATTGAAATATGGTAAGCATGTAGTGGGCTAAGAAAGCTCAGATCGATAGTGATGTAAGTACATGTGAACTTTAAAAAGATGACTGACCACTCTATGGAAGTCAGACAGGAAAGTAGTCAAAATGGATGAACATGAACTGGTCAGAAAAAACTATAGTACTTTAAGCAAAGAACAATGACAGCTGGCCTAGAGTAGGAAGTTGGCGAAGGAAAATGGATGAGACCTAAAAGAAAATCTCCTAGACAAAGCAATATTAAAGTGGAAACCTAAAGAAGTGCCCTAAAGAACTTGTCAGGGGAAGATTGTGCTAGGAAGAGAGAGCAGCATATATAACGACCCAGAGAGAGGAGAATTGTAAAATGTTCTAAGAATTCAAAGCCTAGTATCGACCACAGAAATCTCTGGGAGGGAGTAGTTGGTGATGAGAAGGGAGACATAAGTAGAGTCAGATTTTGAGGGTATTTATGAGCCATATTAAAGGCATTGTTCATTTTCAAGGAGAAATTTGAGGACACTGAAGGAATTATCTCTAATTTTAATCCATCACACCATGCCAGTATTCTCCTATCTTCCTCAGCAAAAAGTGGAAGAACAGTTAGATTAGAAGAAAAAAATATTTTATGCAAATATTTAATGAGGTAAATGCCACATTTTGAATGATGATATAAAAACAGTAGCATTTTTAAAAATATTCAAAATGTCACACATTATTTCTAATTTTATAAAATTTACATCTCAAACTAAAAAATTATTCCAGGATTAAGGGGTTTTACATGAATATTTTATTTCTTTATTTTCATTTCTCAGTGTATCAAGTAGGTATCATAGAAAAAAAGAGGGAAAAATCAAATTGCCAATCAGACATAGTAAGCATAATGAATCTGTTTCTGGTAAATGGACATTTAAAATCTTTATCTAATGGATTCTAAATAATAAATTACCATATTTAAAGGGAAATGTTGATAAACATTTGTTTATTAAACAACCTCTTGTTTGTTAAAACAACCTCTCAGGCTTTTCAAAGTTTAATAACTAGGGATGCTGTATGGATAAAAGAACTGGGTAGGGGATATCTAGCTACAAATTTTTTTCCAGTTTTTTTTTTTTTTTTTTGCTGTATGCGGGCCTCTCACTGTTGTGGCCTCTCCCGTTGCGGAGCACAGGCTCCGGACGCGCAGGCTCAGCGGCCATGGCTCACAGGCCCAGCCGCTCCGCGGCATGTTGGGTGTTTCCGGACTGGGTCACGAACCTGCGTCCCCTGCATCGGCAAGCGGACTCTCAACCACTGTGCCACCAGGGAAGCCCCTTTCCAGTTTTATTGACATATAATTGACATGCACTATTGTATTCATTTAAAGTGCACAACATAATAACTTGATATATGCATGTATTACAAAATAACTACTACAATAAGTTTAGTTAACATCACCTCATATAGTTACAATTTTTTTTCTTATGTTGAGGACTTTTAAGATCTACTCTTTTAGCAACTTTCAAACATACAATATAGTATTTTTCACTGTAGTTGCCATGCTGTACCTTCATTCCCAGAACTTACTTGTCTTATAACTGGAAGCTTGTACCTTTTGACCACCTTCACCCAGTTCCTCACCCCCCACCTCCCACCTCCCACTTCTGGCAGCCACCAATCTGTTCCCTGTTTCTGTGAGTTTGTTTTTTTTTTTTTTTAGTTTCCACATATAAGTGAGGTCATACAGTATTTGTCTTTTTCTGATTTATTCCACTTAGCATAATACCCTCAGGGTCCATCCATGTTGTCACAAATGGCAGGATCCCCTTCTTTTTTATGACTGAGTAATACTTCACATATTTACATATATATATAAAATATATATCATAATAAAAACTAAATCTAGAATTAATATATTAATTACAACTTCTTTAGCAAAAACTTAAATGAAAATGAAATACCCCCACTTCCTAAAATAATGTTGAATTTATCTGTCTTAAGGTATTGAATACTTAATCCATCTTAAGATATATATCCTCCTACCTAGATGGCATGATTGTAAATGTTTATTGTCTTTCTAGGGTATGAATAACACTTAATGAAAAATGATTTATCTCTTTCTTTCTTAGAAATTCTAGCAGAATTTGAACGTCTATTTTTATTATGCTATTTTTGAGGTAGTACATTCATGCAACTGTTAAAAGTAGAATTGAATTGAAATATTAAATGCTCTACCAGAGTATCTATTTTTCTTTTTTGATGTTATGTGTATGACTACACTAATATATTTCAAGATTCTATGGTGCTTCATTAGGTAAGAAGTAGTTTCTTACCTAATGGCATAGAGTCTAGTGGAATCAATAGAAAACAACAAATAAAAACATTAGAGAGCCTGTTTCAGAAGTTTACTGTCATGCCCTTCAAAAAGTCCAAATGTACAGATTCATCTATAAAGGAGAAAAGAAACACTCTTTTTTTTTAACGTCTTTATTGAGGTATAATTGCTTTACATGGTTGTGTTAGTTGCTGCTGTATAACAAAGTGAATCAGTTATATGTATACATATATCCCCATATCTCCCTCCCTCTTGCGTCCCCCTCCCACCCTCCCTATCCCACCCCTCTAGGTGGTCACAAAACACTGAGCTGATAAATAAGCCAAAATACAAAACTGTTTTCTCAGAGGTTGTTATTAAGTATATAAAGACCTACATCACAGCCTATTTTTAGTAAGTAAATCAATTAGCCAGAAATGAATATGCCTGGTCTAGTCATTCATCAGACCATGCAGCCCGCTGATTCCACTTACAGATACTTTGTTGGTATTTGGGAAATATAAAATATAAATAGTGCATGCCATGTTTACTACTGAACTATTAACCAGATATCTGGTATTAATGTATTTACTACATTTTACTGTAACTGTTTACACAACTATCTGGTTTGCTTGTGAAGCTATAAACTCCATGACTGCAGAATTCACTTCCTCTATCCTGTCTTTGTGTCTTTATTGCCTAGTGGATGTCAGGCACATGGTATATGTTCAGTAAATATTTATTGAATGAATGGGTAAACCTCTATGCATAAAATCATTACATTTTAAGTGATTTTGTTGTTGTTTAAGTCTCAGAGTCAGCCTATACCAATCCCACCCCACAGTAGTTGTTTTTGAATGAAACCCCAAAAAGTCTATGAATTTAAAGCTGTAAAGACAGTAAAAAGAAAAATATTATCCCCGTTTCAGATATAAAATTGATGTGATTGAGAACTGAAAAGGGAAAATCAGAGTGCATAAAACATAGTCTATAATATTAGCCAAGATAGATATTAATAAGTATTCCAGTTTTATTTTTATTGTGTCTACTGTCTATGAGACAAAGCTACACATCATTATAATATTTAAGCTAAACTTCCAGAAGCGTAGCTTATAAAGTGATATATTAACGATGGCTATAATTTATGGAGTACCTACCACATGCTAGGTGTAAGGAAAACTTTTTGTATGCATTATATCCTTTAGTGAACTCAGCAATCTTCTGATCTAGTTAATGTCCCCATTTTACAAATAAAGAAATAAGATCAGGGAAACTAAGAATTTTCCCAAGGTCACATAGCTAGTAAATATGAGAGCCATAATTCAAACTCAGAGCTATTAGAATCTGAGGAGAGTGTTCTTAGCTTAATTCTAGTCTGTGAAAGGACATTCACTGCTGTAGAAGTAAGCACTAAAGGTTGGTGACTAGAGTGAGGGAAGCAAAGACAGGAAGGCAGCAGGGAGAAAGTCCATTATTCCCCAAAGACATGATTTCAAACCACTCCTATCTGAATCACCTGGGGACCTTTTATAAATGATAGTCCTGGATCTGACTGTATGGACCTACTAAATGGGAATCTTTAAGCATGATGCAAAAGTCTGAAACTTTAATAAGTTATTCAGCTAATTTTTACAGTTTAAAGTTTTAGAGCCAATGACTAAGAAAGATTAAACTCTATTAATTCAAACAGTAAATCAGTCAATCTATCAATCAGACAAACAGATTGCAGATTTAGCTTTCAAGTAGTTTTCTGAACTTGAGAAAGTGCTTACTACTCAGGACCTCAGTTTTCTTGTCTTCCAGACAGGGTCACTTCATGGATCTGAATAGAAGCAAAACTCTTAACAATAGTAAGTTCACTTCAGAAAAGATGTAAAAAAACAGTGTCTAACCATTGGTCTTTCATTCATTTTCTTATCTACAATCCATCCTAAGAACTGTAGGAAAGCTGGCATCTCTCTCCTGCTTCATGTCTTTTTTAGACTGTTTTTCTCAGTTAAATATGTCAAATTAGATCACCCTGATGCAATTACTCCAAGGTTACAAATAGCAGGAGTTCCAGTGGGTGTTTTTTTTCCTTCCCATTTTCATTAAATTCCCTCATAGTAGATATAAAATCAGTTCCTAAATTGGCACTGATTCGCAAATATATTGAATTCGGACATGTCAAAATAAATTAATTTGTCTCTCAGTAGAAAGAAAGCAATACAGCCAGATTGAATCCCAGTGAAATTTTATAGCACTTATTTACAAATACTTTTATATCCTAAACTGCACAGCATTTAAAAATTAGGAGCTTTATGCAGCACATATAACATTTACTTTTACTGCTACTTCTTAAAACCAATGATAAAAGTAAATTTTAAATTGTAGAATAATTCTTTCATTTTATATTTATACTGTAAAACTGGGGCTAACCTTTGGAAACCACACATTCTGTTATTTTAGTATTGTCATTATTCAGATGACTCAGATACATTAAAATATTTAATTGAGAGATTTATTGTAATCTATATTTTCCAAAAAATCAATTTTAAATGTTAAACAGATATCTATGAATTAGTTTATACATTTATAAGAAAATTATGGTATATGTGTTTTGCATATAAATTCTGTAGCAGTTAACTTTTCTAGGTCACAGTTACTTTATTTGCAAAAATGTATTTCTAAACAACAGATTTGGAGTTATTTTGATCAACTTTCTTCTTACTAAAGTGCACCTATTTGTAGTACATTTATGATTCAGCAATAAAACATATCAAACCACAAAAAGACATGGGGGGTGGCTTAAGTACATATTGCTAAGGAAAGAAGTCAGGCCCCAAAGACTACATAGTATATGATCCCAACTATATGACCTTCTGGAAAAGGCAAAAGTATACAGACAATAAAAAGATCAGTGGTTGCCGGGTATTTGGGTGGGGGTAGGGGGACAAATAAATGAGGAACAGGAGATTTTCCATCACTGAAACGATATTCTGTATGACACTGTATGTAATGGTGGATATATGACATTATACCTCTGTCCAAACCCGTAGAACATAAAGAATGAAACCTTATGTAAACTATGACCAAAGTGCTGCCTTTGAGGGATAAGTAGTAGCCAGTGCTGCCATCTGGAATATGTCAGGACATGTAGGTATTAAACCCAATTCAGATCAAGCTTTGTGAAAGAACCTTTAGTGAAGGTCCTTCCTTAAGGCATTTTAAAGATGTAAAACCACTTGTAAAAGTCACTCCAAGGCTCCAAAGTCCATGTCTGTTTAAAATATACCATTTTCTTTAGCATCCTCTTCGCAACCCTTTTCTGGGGAAAGGGAATCCAGTAGGTCTTTTGACTCTTAAGCTTCATCAGTAAGTCTATATATTTTCACTAGTGAGCCCTAGCTCTTTCAAGTGTCTTTTATTGTAAGAGGGCTTTTTCTCAATTATATTGGCAGTAAATCTGGCTTTAAAAAGTAGAATTCTTGAATTTCAGATTCCAAACAACTATTAGTTTTGAATTAGTTATTAAAAAGTTAAATTGGAAGAGGGTTAATGATACATTGTTTATTATAAAATGGATGAAGTGCAACTACAATTATGTGAATTGATAGCAAGAGAAAAAAAATTGTTTAAAAAAAGTGGCAAAAAAAAGTGGCTTATGAGGAATCATTTATTTGACTATAATTCTTTGCTTCTGAAATTAATCAATAGATTTTGATTGTATTCTACAGGAAGAAGGGGAATGATAAATCACATTATATCAGACTCAGAATGGTAGAATTGGAAAATACTTTACAAATAGTTTACTCTAAAAATCATAAATTGTCAGCCCACAGATCAAACCAAGTCATGTGATGCTTTAAAAAATAAATTTCGTTGGATACCAAAATGTAAAAGTTCATAGAATTTACATAAAAATTTGAATTTCCTTTTTCCATTTTAAAATCACTCTGGACTTGCATTATTGCATGCTGATTATCCTTATTAAATAGAGTATGTAGTGTCCAATTCCTTTCCACCCCTTTCCCCATTAATTTATTCCCAACCCATTTTATTTAACTTTCTTATCTTTTTATCCTCTCTAACATCTGATTTTATGGATCCTGATTTAAACCAACTCCTTCATCTTATATTCAAGTTATATGTGACTCCAAAGGGAATATGTAATTTGCCCCATCATGTAACTTGTACTTTCCAGGGCATAAAACAAAAATAAAATGGGCCTTCCCTGGCAATAAAATAGAAAAGAATTGAAATTTTGTAATCTAATGCTCATTATCATAAAGGTTGATTTAAATCTAGCCAGGAGAAAATTGCTTTTTTTTTTTTTTTGTGGTTTGCGGGCCTCTCACTGTTGTGGCCTCTCCCGTTGTGGAGCACAGGCTCCAGACGCGCAGGCTCGGCGGCCATGGCTCACGGGCCCAGCCACTCAGCAGCATGTGGCATCTTCCCGGACCGGGGCACGAACCCGTGTCCCCTGCATCGGCAGGCAGACTCTCAACCACTGCACCACCAGGGAAGCCCAGAAAATTGCATTTTTATAGTATGTTTTGATTCTGGTAGAAAGAAGTATGTTGGAACAATTAAGACAAAGGTTAATGAGATATTTTGTCTAGAAGTAAATCTGTTTTAAACATTTACTAACAAAAAGAAGTTTAAATGTTTTTAGTGGTGGGCGTAGGATTTGAATTCCTTCTTAAACTATGTCAGTTGCTTTTTCCAGTGTTAATCATTTTCATCCTGATTGTACAAAAATATGCATAAAATATTTTATTTTTAAAGTTTAAAATGAAAGATGGCATTTTTATAATGTTAAAGCTGAAGGCATATTAGCTGCAGACTTTATATTTCTATACTTTATAAGGATCAAGAGTTCATTATGAAATAATTATGGAAAGTATAAAATTTAGCTCTTATCTCACATAGTAACAAGATAGGTGAGTAAACAATTTAAACAGCTTCTATTTCCACAAAAAGAAATTCAGTATATGAAAATCATCACAGAATATGACTAACATATGTTTTCTTATATCACACTTAAGTTGTATGAAATTTGATCTGTCGTTAACAATTCATTGCTCTAATATCCAAGCCATGTGTATTAGTTGTCTATTGCACCATAATAATACTACTGCAAATGTAATGAGTTCAAACAACACACTTATTATCTTGAAGTTTCTGTAGGCCAGGAAATTGTTGGCTGTGTCCTCTCTTTCATAGTCTCACACAGGTTTTAGTCAAGATGTTGGCCAGGGCAAGAATCTCACTTGAGGCTTGACTAGAGAAGGGTCTACCTCCAAGCTCATGTGGTTGTTGCTAGGATTCAGTTCCATGTGGGATGTTTTACTGAGGGCCTTAGTTGCTTGCTGATTGTTGGTCAGAACTCACCATTCCACGTCTCCACTCACTTCATTAAATCCAGCAAGGGAAGTAGTCAGAGTCCGCTAGCAAGAAGTTACAAGTTATAATCTAATATAACATAGTCACTGAAGTGACATCCCATCTTGTTTGCTGTATTCTGTCCATTAGAAACAAGTCACAGTCTGCCCCTCCTACAAGAGGAGATACACAAGGGTAGGAATACCAAGGTGAGGATCCTACTGTGTTTCCATGACTCTTTAATTTTAACCCTTTCCAGGTTTAATGATTTCACAATCACCAAGGTCAACCACTAGCCAATGTTGCAAACAACAATTAGTCTTAATGTCTGTTTATAATCTAAAATATCATAGAAAAAGATATCTGTTCATAATCCATCAAAACTAACCTTAGTGTCACTTTTCGAAGTGCCTTCCTTTTTGTGGTAGTCTACTGTCATTTTAGGTTCAAAATTACCAAAGGCATCCTTATTTCACTAAACTGACACTGTGACGATGCCTAGGTAAATTGCTTATAAAATATAATTGTGTTACCTCAGATATCTTTCTTTAGAAGTCTGCTTAGGTAAATGTATCCTTTTCTTATCTAAATATTTTTTTATTCTTTGGGACTCTTTTGATTGCAAGTGATTGAAATACTAGATAAAGGAGAATTTATTGTTTTAGTAGCTGAAATGATGAGTTTACCTAGCTTCAAGTATAAAAGCATTTAGATTACTAGTCAAAGTGTACAGGATGTATTTTCAACCTTTAGTTATTTCATTTGTGTTGCTTTATTATCAGAAAGAACCCCCTCATAGGGAGAAACATTAATATTCTAGTCAATAACAACAAAAAAACTTTTTTTTTTTTGGTTACAGTAACATTCTTGGACAAGACTTTCATTGGGTTTGCATGAAACATTTACCACACATGAACATACAGCAAAGCAAAATAAAGTGCTCTCATTGGCCAGAGCTGGGTAGTGTGTCTATCGATATACCTGGGGGATTGGGTCAGTTCTACCCAAACCATTTAGACTAACAATGAAGGAGGTATGGTTATCCAAAGCAATATCTGGATGCTATTAACAAAAGAAGGCAGAAAATATGCAGAGAAGTAAAATTAAACAAATAAATAAATAGATAAATACTTTATAATTTTCATTAAAAAATTATACAGGTTAGTTCTTACTCTTTGTCAAGAAATAGTTATTGACCATTCACTGGAGATATGGACCACCATTAGGTGCTATAACATCTGTCTGTAAGATAGATCATTTTACATTTAGGTAATTTTAGTCTATCAAGTATATGGAGTACAGTGGCAAAGAACATAGCATTTTGGACAAGATGTTTAAGAAGGATTGTATGTAATTAATTTTTCAGACTGTATTTGTAGCTCAGAATTTGTTATAAAAGGCTTCATGTAAGCACAATATAATTGTGTAATGTAATCTAGATTAGAAGAACTGAGAAGATGGAGATAAAAATGAAGGGTAATATTAAGAGTAAGTATTACAAGATAAAAGGCCATGTGAAAGAGTGTCAGTAGGATTTATCTTATCAGTTTGAGGAAAGAGGCTAAAGCTTATAGAAATCAGATGGGTTAGATAGATTGGACTATAAAAAGATTCGGAGATGTTAAAACTTTATATTTAAGAATTTTCTAAATCTGTTGGAGTTGGATGATATAAGTATGTGAATTGTAAGAGTGAGATTGTTTGCATTAGTTTATGAAGATAAAGTTATAATAGCCTAGTCACAGTGACCAATATTGTAAAATAAAATGGATATTTTGAGAATGAGATACTGTGTTGTTGAAAATTTATTTTTAAAATTAAACAAGTCATGCAAACTATTATATATAGGATGGATAAACAACAAGGTCCTACTGTATAGCACAGGGAACTATATTCAATATCTGTGATAAACCATAATGGAAAAGAATATGAAAAAGACTATATATGTATAACTGAGTTACTTTGCTGTACAGCAGAAATTAACATAACATTGTAAATCAACTATAATTCAAAAAAATTTTTTAAATAAATAGATAAATAAAATTAAGGGTCATAGTACTGGGGGAATAATATGGTTACAGTTAAGTAAAATAAGTGAATTCAAAAGAAATATTAATTTTGTGATTCCATCCATTCAAATACGTTTAGTACAGTTAAAGTTTAAAGTAGAGCAGGATAAGGACTAGACTAAAAAGAGATATCTGGAGGCCATTTGCTTAAATATGCTAATATTACCAACATAAAAGCAATATTTTTCTTTAGCAACTTGAGATAGCAAACTGTATCTACCTATTGCATTCTGTGCAGAAGTTGAGACAAGTAAAATGAATTTTATACAATTTTTGGCAGATAATAAAGTAGTAATATACGTGTGACAAGACATTCTTAACAAAGAACATTTGCATAATTTTGAACATAGGGCTGGAGTCTGAATGTGTTACTTTGTTGAAAAGTTCAAAAAATAGTATTATTCAAATAAACACAAATGCACAAAACTAACATATTCTATTATTAAATTCAAAACTCCATCATGACAAAATGGACAAGAAAAATAAATTATCTTCTCTAAACCTGCAGACCGCCTCCAGTAAGTGAACTTGCAACCAGAGGGACTATGGTTGGTGTAATTTCTGCTGCAGCCATCAATCAGAGTATTGTGTACTCCATTGTTGCAGGAAATGAAGAGGGTGAGTATATGTTTAGTCTGTGTTTTTATCATAAAACAATAAACTTAGATTTGGAATAAATTTCAGATTTAATTACTCTTTACCCTATTTTTCTAGTAAAATGTGTCTGACTTAAATGTAACTATGTGCTGAATCTGATTAAAAATCCAGTTATATTGACAAATGCTATTTATTTCCCCTAGGGAATACTCAATATCCAATTCTGAAAGTGTTCCCCTCCCCCTGAATTAGGGATATTTTAATAACGTGTTCAAAATTAATGCATACTTTCAGCTTTTGGTCATAATCATAGCCTGCAGTAGTCTCTGGCCACTGTTTTGTGCCATCCACAGCCCTTACCCCATGTCATACATTAACGAATCCTGAAGAAATTTTAGGAACAGAAATAACTGTGAATGCCCAAAGAGCCACATCCATGATAAAAAGCCTTTTGTATGAGTCCTCAAACTGTCAAATCAAACATATAATCAACAGTTGTAAGTAAATAAATAATTTGAGTTTTGTCTACCATCACTTTTCACTGAGAATGGAATGGTTTGCTAACCTGTGGGAATAAGTTCCTAACTCAGTTTTTCAATTTGCATATTGATTATTTGTTTCACCTATGACCCACAGGTTAGTTGTCCTCTGGTTTTCCCTTTTTATGAGTTAAATGGTCTGGCATGTTGTAGGTGGTAAAAAAACAAACAAACTAAAAACCCAGTTAATATACATTTAAAAAACACATGCATATTCAGTATTAAACGAATGAATATTAATGTTGTAAAGCAGTTTGCAAGGAAATTATAAAAGCTGTTTTCAAGTATTTCAGTGACCAACCATTACTGGAAATTACTGCCCCTGAAGCAAGTGCTCAATGTAGTACTTTTCTTATTGTCTTTGTTTCTCCTGTGCTGTTATGCCTCCTCTCCAAATATTACTGACTTTCCTTTTTCCTTGAACTTATAACATCTGACTGAAGCTAAGATTTCTGAATCTGTTCTTATAATTTTTTCTGTAATTCTATCTGTTCTCTTCCTTGAAGTTAGCAAAGTGGCTCTACTTATTACCCACACTCCACCACAATGATTCTTTTTACATTCAATTTATTTGCTTATCAATTTATTCAACTAATATTTATTGAGCATCTATCATGTACTCAGTACCTTCTAGCTACTTAGGATAGAGCAGTGAACAAAATAGACAGATCCTTGCCCTCATAGAATTTATCAATCCAATGAGAGGAGATAGTAACAATTATTAAACAATTATTAAGTTAATAAACATATAGTGTTTAGGTAGTGATAAATGCTGTGGAGAAAACCAGAGTGAGGAAAAGACAGAGAGAGTGAAAGAGGGGGGGTATTACAAAGGTTGCCAGTGTGCCCTGCCCTTCACTCAAATATATATGACCAAATTTATTTTAATAAATAGACTTCAGGGGCTTCCCTCATGGCGCAGTGGTTGAGAGTCCGCCTGCCGATGCAGGGGACACGGGTTCGTGCCCCGGTCCGGGAGGATCCCGCATGCCGCGGAGTGGCTGGGCCCGTGAGCCATGGCCGCTGAGCCTACGCGTCCGGAGCCTGTGCTCGGCAACGGGAGAGGCCACAACAGTGAGAGGCCCGCGTACCGCAATAAATAAATAAATAAATAAATAGACTTCAGGGCAAAATATTTTAAGATATTTAGAATAATAAATAATATTTTCTAAATAATCAACATATGAAATTATCTGTTTGTTCCCTCTCACATTCTTAGCAAAACACTAAATCTGCAGGATAATAAGATGCATTACATCATAAAAAGTATAATAATCCAATAAGGTCATAAAATAATTGCTTAAACAAAATTAAATGGATTTCTTTAAAACAAAATTTCTAGAAGCATTTAGTGTGGCAGAAGATTATGTGTATCTACGGTGAGGGAAATAGTATGCATTGTTTCAGATTTAATTGACCATAGAAACATCAATTTCCAGGAGAATCTCAAAAAAACTTGAATTTCAAAACATGCATTTAGGGAAACACTGATGTTGATAATTTCAGGAACTGGAACAGAGTTTCCAAAGCCAGCATTTTGTAACTCTTATATGTGTTTTAAAAATCACAGTGCTTTTTAAAGAGAATTATTTTCCCTTACAGTGTGAAGAGAGTAACCAAGGAATTGTGTTTTAATTCTAGATAAGTTTGGAATTAATAACATCACGGGTGTAATCTATGTGAATGGCCCTCTGGATTATGAGACAAGGACAAGCTATGTACTTCGAGTCCAAGCCGATTCCCTGGAAGTAGTCCTCGCCAACCTACGTGTTCCTTCAAAAAGTAAGTTGTATTACTTAAGGATTTTACAAGAATTTTATGGTGTTTTTATTTATTTTCTAATGAAATACATATGTCTAAATAAAATCCTCAGTGGAGAACGTAGAAAGATCATTAACACTCAAAGATGACTGCCCATTCATTTTAAGATCTGATATATGACAATGCAGAGAATGACTTCATACTTCTTAAATGTCAAGGTAATAACACAATGTTTTCAAATTTTGTGCAGTCTTACTGGAATGCCATCATTATTGGTATATGTTGCATAGAAACCTTATTCTTAATTACACTGGGTAGTTATGACTAACCCCTTGGAATGTATATTGTTAAGGGGCACATGATTACCATACATTTCCTGAATTGTGTGGCTTCTGGTACTTTGTATTTTCTTAGAGCAGAGGAAAATGCATCTTAAAAAGAGTGACTAACATTTATCATAATGTTAGCATTATACTTAATTCACACCCATTTCTAGGAAATGAGATTTATTATCCCCATTTTACAAAGACAAGAAAAGGTTAAGTGATTTTTCAAAAAAAATGTTACTGTCAGTAAATGAAAAGTGGGAGATTTAAGCTATCTTTTGACTCCAAAATCTTTCTTCAGCATTTTGGTGTAGTGTAGTTTACCCATACAGCGAACCAAGTAAAAGCCAATTTGTGAAGGGGACCAGCATAGATTCTGAGAGATGTTACTGGTAATGGGATAAACACTGTTCTTTTCCATCCATTGAGATAATACTCCTTTGCACATTAAGCAATCCATCTTTTTGTAACTTAACATTGTCATATATCAGCTGTTATAATGAATGGGAAATTTTTTAAAATCTAGAAAACCCAGGAAAACCTGATTTAATTTAACTACTAGCAGAATAGAGGCCCAGAGAAAGTATAAATAACAAAACAGGGTATGAAACATTTATATTTTACTCTGGGCCCATTTCTGGACATACTCTCACAGCACTCCATCAATCAGCATCTTTAAAACAGGAAAGAGGATAAAAGAAGAGACCCTGAGAGCCAGAGCAAGAGTACCCATATGAATGCCAGAGAGAGAGAGAGAGCACCCCAGCAGGATGAGAAGAGTGAGCAAGGTGGGAGTGAGAGGCAAAAGATGTGCTACAGAGTTTTCTGTATCAGTTCAGCAATTGATGATCATAAAAATAAATCACTTCTGTTCATGTATTTCAAACCTCACTTACAGATCTAAGGTAGAGGCCTGCACAGTTGTTTGTAAAAGCACAACCAAATCATTGGAAAAATCAGATTATATACAGTGTGTCTGTGGAATTACAGGAATTAAACTGTCTTCAGTGATTATGCATCACTTACATAATTGTTTAAAAATAGCAGACCAGGGGGCTTCCCTGGTGGCACAATGGTTGAGAGTCCGCCTGCCGATGCAGGGGACACGGGTTCGTTCCCCGGTCCGGGAAGATCCCACATGCCGCGGAGCGGCTGGGCCCGTGAGCCGTGGCCTCTGAGCCTGCGCGTCTGGAGCCTGTGCTCCACAACGGGAGAGGCCACAACAGTGAGAGGCCCGCGTACTGCAAAAAAAAAAAATAGCAGACCAGTTATTTGAGTTTTTAAAATTTTTAAACTGCAAGCAATTACATTTTTATAAAATATAGAGGACACTTACAATTTACAATTCAATTGTAAATTAAATTGACTAAACCAGGAGTTGAAAGGTTAGAGTAGTTCTAAATTACATAGTGTAAACTACCTTATTGCAAATAAAAGTAAATGTAAAAGTTAATTGAAAACCATTTGTCATCTTTCTTTGAAACAAACAGAAAGTTAGAATTAGAAAAAAAAATTTGCCAAATATTTAAGTTGTAGACCCTAGCATTTTTCAAGAAATAGCTCTGATTTCTAGGCATAAAGACATATTGATGTTTCATATGTGAGTATAGTAAACTAGTTCTCACTGTAATTTAAATGTAAATCTGAGGCTAATAAAAGTTTAGCTAATACACCCATGTATACTTACATGTGCCCTAGTATGCATGCACAGTGAGACCAGTTAGCAAATTCATGAATTATCCTCTCAGAAATGTGTGAAGCCGAAAAGCTAAATGTTAGTTTGTTTAATGCCTAATGCTTTGACTATTTGTTATTATCGGGTTGGCCAAAAAGTGCGTTCGGATTTTTATAAGATCGTACGGAAAAACCCGAACGACCTTTTTGGCCAACCCAATAACATTTCATGACTGACTTTTTTTTTTTTAAACATCTTTATTGGAGTATAATTGCTTTACAATGGCGTGTTAGTTTCTGCTTTATAACAAACTGAATCAGCTCTACATATACATATATCCCCATATCTCCTCCCTCTTGCATCTCCCTCCCACCCTCCCTATCCCACCCCTCCAGGTGGTCACAAAGCACCGAGCTGATCTCCCTGTGCTATGTGGCTGCTTCCCACTAGCTATCTATTTTACATTTGGTAGTGTATGTATGTCCATGCCACTCTCTCACTTGGTCCCAGCTTACCCTTCCCACTCCCCGTGTCCTCAAGTCCATTCTCTGTGTCTGTGTCATGACTAACCTTTGCTTCTTGAGTCTGAAGTACAAACCCATGTAGTATTTCCAATACAGTTTCACTTATTAATGACTGTTAATGGTCAAACCCTACCCATTAGCTATGCAAATAATAAGACCATTATGTAAATTGAGGTTAATTGTTTAAAGTTTCATTTCTTCTTCAGAATTAGCTACCCTATGATCTTTAGCTCTATCACATATCATATGAATAAAGGTAATAAACAGAATAAATTTAATTCATTGAAGAAGATTTTATTATAATTTCTTTACCAAGAATTTATTAATGAAATAATTTTCAAAGTAAGTTTTACAACTATGCTGTAAGTAAATTTAATATTTAAAGCAAATTAATAATTAAAATAGAAAAAATTACAGCACATTTCCAAAATTTGATATTAACAGTGTTTAAGACATTTTAATCTTTTAGCGGGGAACATTTCAAACGTAAATAAAATTACAGACTATTATAATGAACCTCTATGTATCAGCTACCCAACTTCGTTGAGTCCTGGGAAATCTTTCATTTAGTCTCACTCCATTATTTTGAAACAACACAGAGACATAATATTTCATCTGTAAGTATTTCAATATGTATCTCTTAAAGATAAAGACTCTTAAAACTTAATCAGAATACCATTATTACTCTCCCCAAACTAACAGAAATTCCTCAGTATCAACAGATATCCATTCGATACTTGTACTAAAAATTTATTCACATTGGAATCCAAATAAGTTCATATACTGCAGTTGGCTGACAGCTCTTTAAGTCTCTTTTAATCTATAGGCTTCACCATTGTCACTCCTTTTTATCCATCTTGTTATTTATTTGTTTGAGAAATCAGATCTCTGAAACCTGGATTTTGACAACTGTATCTTCAGTGGGTCACTTCATATTTTTCTCTGTCTTCTTTATTTCCTATAAATTGTCATTAGAGCCGGAGTCTTGATTAGATCCAGGTTGTTGTTGTTGTTGTTTTTTAAGAAATAAATCATAGGTGATACTCACTACTTCTTTAAGGAGGTACACCAAGTCTCTTTGGCTCTCTCCTCCTGTGACAATAGCAGCCACTGTTAATCATTTCCCAACTATTAATTCTTCCTTTTATTTCTTCTATATGTATTAGCCAAAATATTTCTATAAAAACTCTCTCAATATCAAATATTTGATTACTCTGAGGTCCAACTCCTATAGGAAAAGCAGAAGAAAAGGTTTCTATTCTTTTGCTCACTGGTCTCTTTTTACTTTGTGGCTTTGACCATGATCTTTTTCTATCTTTCATGTTTCTCTTTCTACCTTCTGTCTTTTTAATCTTTCAGGGTAGTTTCAGGAATGCTTTTCTAATTCACAGCTGTAGAATACCTGTTTCAGTTATTTTCATAATGTGTTAAAAATTATTCTTCAGCTTTTAGAAATCTGCTTGCTTTCCTCTGCACTCCCATTTTACTTGGAGACGTTTTCTTTGCTTTTCCACTATTGTGCCTGTCCTGCTCAATTTATATTCTGCTCTCACTGTTTTTTCCTTTCTCCTTAGTGTGGAGTTTTGTCCTGCTACTGCGTTCATATTAACTTAGTATCTTCTTCATTTAGTGTGTGCTGGTAATTTTGAGGTTCACCAGCTCTCAGGGCCACCAGAAACCCTTAGCCCTCTCTGAACTCCCTTAAAAGCAGTAGTTATCACACTTGCAGTTAGTACAGAGATCTGGTTTATGTCATTTGTTTTCCTCAGAAGTTCATACTCTGTGATCTGGAGGCTAGCTTGTTGCCTTATTTAGTCTTAGATATTATCTGTAGGTTTTTGGTTTGATGCTAGGATATTATCCTACTTAAAACTTGATAGTGGGGAGGAGACATAAAAGCAGGAGAATACCCACAAGAATAACTACATGGGTTAATAATAATTTAACCAATAAAGTTCTATGGTTGTTGGTACAAGATAAAAAAATAAACTTCTGGGTTAGATGCAAGGACGCTATTACTCCCTACAAAAGTATTAGCAGGAGTATCAGCTTAGCAATCAGCATAGCAGTGCAGCTCCCTGAACTCCAAACCTCATAGGCAGTGTAGGGCCTTCAGACCTTCACATGAGTGGATTGCACCACAGGAGAGAACTTAGAGGGTCTGCCGCTTTTATAGCAAGTGATAGCAAGTCTTTGTCAAAAGGGAGGCATTCCTGCAAGACATTGTCTCGCTTTTTAGAATTGCCAATTGCATGGTATATTTTCTCCCAATATTTTGCTATCCAAATCTCTGTCTTTTAGTAATGAGGAGGATTCAGGAAGATTCAAATATTACATTGTCACCTTAGTTGTCTTCCTCAAATCCCTAAACACATTATCTTAATCCAAGGATATTTGAAATATTTGTTGAATCGGGAATTTTTTTCACAGTCAATGAATTTAAGATAATAGGAACTATATAGCCCTCTCAGGTCCTTGCACTGTGCTGTTACCGAGTTTAGGATTAAATTTTCCCTCAAGTGCTTTAGATTTTTCACCCAGGGCTTCTAGATACATTTTTTCCCTCTCTTAACGACTAACTTTTATCCTTTAAGCTTCATTAATCTTCTTTGGATGTAGTGGGTAATATAATAAATATATGATCAAATGAATGAATAAATGATGAATAAAATAATCCAAATTAACAGAAAACATTTGTTAAACAGCAAATTCAGCCAACCTTGGACAGTATAGTACTGTAGTATTTACTATTACAAAATATCTATTATGAAAAATAAGTGGACCCATGCAGTTCCAACCCATGTTGTTCAAAGGTCAACTGTAATTGAAAAGCACTTTCAACATAAAGTTGCAGCAGGAGAGAACACCAATGCTGAAAGTGCCCCATTGACAAAGTCTGTTTTAAACACAGGTCTGGCCCAAAAGTGTTCAACCGTTTCACAATAATGATTAAGTCAAAACTTTCCTGCCTACCTTACCAATCTTTCCTCCTCAATCTCTAATACCAGACGATGGCAACCTGAGTGTTAAACAAACAGCTGCTAGTAAATAGGTGAAGAGGTAATTAATAAAGAAGAAAGAAATCTCTTACAACCTCTTCTCCAAAGACAGGATACTTTCCAGGAGAACATCTTAGCTGGGAAGGAAGAAATTTGAAGTATTGATTAATATATTGAACTAGAGAGTCTTTTTTAAAAAACAATATGATCATAGTACTTTCTATTAACTAAATCTGTTTATTTTTTTAAATTATGGAATATCCTGAGGTTTTATTCAACAGCAGGAAAAAGATTACCTCAAATCAGCAGGATGAAAGGGAGAGCAGAAAAGAAAAAACAGGCTTTTATAATTAAATTCCTTATGCCCATATTAAGCTCACCATTTCAGTGTGGCTGGAGAGCAGAATGTAGTTGAAACATTTTTTTTTTTCAGTTTTATTGAGATAAAATTGACATATAGCACTGTAATAAATTCTCTATCTCCCCTGAACAACTCAGTCTCTCCTGGGTCTTCAGGATGAAAGTTATTGGCCCCAAAGAGATTTCAAGGAGCCTATGTCCTTGAGAAATTCCACAGAAACTTATATCAATATTTCTGCCACAAAGTCATCACCATTTTTTATCTTATATAAAACAAAAGCAATAATACATAATGTGCAATTTTATTAGAGCTCAGTTTGATATATGGAATTTCACAATTGAAGTGCAGTTTTTCTTTTACAGTAAAATTATCTTCAAGTGTGGAAGAAAAAACATAGCTTTGTATAAATATATCATTGTGTTTTGATGCAATAACTAGCCTTTCAATCAGGAATAAATGACAGGACAATTAAGATAAACCTTAAACTGGTATTAAAACAACTCAAATGATATTGATTTCACTTTATGGTTTTGCTTTAGGGTACAAGCTTGTAATACATCTCATTTCCCTGGCTTTTCTGGCTCCAAACAGAAGGTCTGTGACAAATAATATTAATGACTCTTTACTCATGATTGACTGACTTACAAAAGCATTCCTGATATAACTTAGGTAACAACACTGCAGCATGTTACATGTTATTTTTTCAGTCCTAAAATCCCAGGTATATTCAAGGCCTTATATTTGTACTATAAATATATGACCACAGTTTTTTAGAACCTATATTCATACTTTATTACTTTAAAACTTGAGGACTACTGTATGAAAACTAATGCCATAAATCCTTTATGGTATTTTTGTCTCAAACACTCTAAGTATTTTATATAAATACACAGTTGACACAGCTACATTTTTAAAGAAAAAAAAAATCTATCTGTCCAAGAAAACAATTTAATTGTGCAAAAAGCTTTGCTTGGAAATGTGATTTTAAAATGGTTATAGAATTTTATTAATACATTTCTGAAGCTAAGTGCATTGAGGCAAAGTTCTTCCATTGATCCCAAAAGTGGTTTGTTGAATTGATGACAAAGATGTGCAGTTAACCTTTCTAAATTACAGTGTAGATTATCATATGTATTTCTTTACATGTGTTATGCAGAAAAAATCATGTTTCATGAGGAAAACATTTTATATTGCTTTTACTGGCAATTAAAATTAAAATATTTAGTAGTCCAAGAGTGCATAAAATGGTTCTCCTTAACTTACATCTAAGATTAAGTGCCAGAACTTAAAAGACAGGAGGTATAATTTTCTTTATTCATGAGAACATCTGTTTAATTACAGTTAATTAATTATATATTTATTTTGCATTTTTAGTCTGAATTTCAGTTGGGATTGGTCTGAATTTAAAATGGGAGACTATTCACTCATTCACAAATATTTTTACCTTATATTCTATTTCTGGGAGCAGCAGTCATTTGATTAATAATGAAGTCCCAAAGCTATGCAATAGAAACTCCATGCCTTTTGTTTCAAAAATATCCACGATTTCAATAGCGGCAAACTAAGCCATATTAAATGCATATTGAAACTGCTCATAGAAGTGAAATCTGTTAAGTCATATGTATTATAGAAATATCAATGTTTCCAGAAATGGAAAGCTTGAGCCACTGTCTATACAACATAAACATAAAGTTCATTTTAGTCATTAAAAATATGGGAAATAACAGAACATTATGAATCGACTGTGTTTCGATAAAAATTTAAAATATGGGAAAAATTATCAGGATTTGCTGCTAAATACATTGTCTTCATTTTGTTTATGAGCACAGTTATTGGCCCTCTACACTCTGTTGTTATATAATCAAGGTCAGGTCTTCTCTACAGGTTAAGATAGCACAAGTCTTTTTAATATTTTGCTAAAGATTTAGATAGCTGTTAGATTATTTTATTTATTTTTATCTCTTATAAAAAATGAAAACCTTCTTTTCTTTTGGTGACATGTTCTATTTTGCCAAGTTTAACAAGAAGCCAAACCTACTGGTTGATTATTTTGAGAAAAAAAAAAGCTTCCCGTTGATTAACTACACAAAAGTAAATTTCAGCATTATGTTTAAATAATAGAAAGAAATATGGGGGAGAGTGTCAACATAGGAAGATTTTATAAATAGGTTGAACCTTCAGTGGGGTTCTCAATCCCGCTTGGCCTTTCCTAGGTCAAGCTAAACCAGATACAGTGACCTTGTTACTTGTTAATCTGGCAAAAGAGGAGAGTTAATGACCCTCCAGGGCCATCTGACCTTGTGTCTCTGAGAGACTGGCAGAAGAAAAGAGCAAAAGACTGAGTTTGAGGGAGGCCATTTATTTAGTGAGTGAGAGAAAGGAATAGCCATAAGAGGCCATGGAAAAAAGCAGTAAAATTTGTGTAATGATGATCGGTTAGTCAAACGAAAGAAGGCATTTCAAGAAAGGTAGAAAATGGCAAAAACTGCAAACGTTACAGATATTCAAGGAAATTTATGACTAATAAAAATATGTTGGATGACACTTACTTGGGATACACAGTGACTATAGCTAATGCCAAATAAATAGAAAAGACCTGCACGTGGATGGAAAGGAAACTATAGATCAAGGATTTCTTGGTTAAATCTACAC
Source organism: Delphinus delphis (assembly GCF_949987515.2). Taxonomy (NCBI): domain Eukaryota; kingdom Metazoa; phylum Chordata; class Mammalia; order Artiodactyla; family Delphinidae; genus Delphinus; species Delphinus delphis. Next base: position 40,945,618 of record NC_082698.1, on the reverse strand, counting down.
AATAGACACAATTAAAAAATTTAGTGTATTCTTATTAATATTTATATTTTATGAGACATGCATTTCAGTTTAATTTACATACTATATAAATGTAAAAGCAGAAACAGAATTTTATGTTTCAGACATAAGAAACATAAATTTAGCCTGTCATTCTTTTTAACCATTATTCAAAACAAGTCTAGTAGTCAGTTCTTCTCCTGAAGGGAGTTCATTTTTTTTATTCCCAGGAACTTTTATAAGTTCAATTAATCAGTCTTATTGCTGTTTTTCTCCCTCTTGGTATCTTGTACCTAATTAGTTACCTATGTAATATCTTAAAAATAATTACAGACAAACAATTTAAGGGAAATCATTATTTTAAATGCTATCACTTTCAATTTTGAAAGTCTGTTCCTAGTTATTAATTTACGGTATATTCTTGCCATCAAGATTTCCTGATAGAGATTGCTATGTTTATATTTTATTAAAATGCGCAAGACAGATACTCTATCCAGTCCAACAGCTCAATTTCATTTATGGAAGATTTCTACTAGATGATATTCTATAAATGTTAAGATATACATGAGATTAAAAGAGGTAAATGGCAATTCTGTAAAAAAATATTTATTAAGAAAAATATTGTAATTCAGAAGATTTACCAATGAAACATCTCAAGATTAAAATATAACCTTAATAGAACAGCTGAGAAAAAGGCAGATAACTAAAACTCTGATATAATAAATTGTTTAAGATTCCTGAATTTGGTATCAGGCAGGCCTGGGTTCCAGATGCATCTTTGATTTTTACTAACCTTTCTAAGCTTTAGAATCTTCAAGATTATGTCAAGATAAATATGTCTATTCCTCTTAGGGTGTTTGAGAATTTTAAGCAAAATGATGCCTGCAAAGCATTTACCTTATTAGAGCACTGTAGACATCCAATAAAAAAAGCTATAATAATTATTATTATTGTTGTTATTACTAGCTGTGATATGTTTGAGTGACACTTAAAAATATAGCAATCACATACTAAAAGTGCTTCATTTATTCCTGTAGATTATTGTATACAAAGGAGTCCACATGTTTCTAAGCTCTTTGTGTAAACAATGGTTGTAGGCTGTGACATTTTAGAAACACAGTCATGACATCTTTTGGAGTCTTTAGATTTGAGTACCATTATCTTGATTGACAGCCAGATAATGTAAGTACAAAAAGAGACATTTTCCCCAAAAAGAATGGTCAAAATAATGTAATCATCCATGACAACATAGGGGAAAATATGCTAAAATATAATACTTAAGTTTTGCAACACTAAACAGAAAATTTGCAGTTTATAATGTCTTGGTACCTTGGGATGGAAAATCCAAACTTTTTCTGTAGGTAGGGAGATATGGTCCCCATTCTCTGATGTGGACTAAGTTGGTCTTTCCACCTGTACTTGGAACAGTTATTTGGTTGGAAGCAACAGGAACCACCTCTGACTGATTTATACTAAAAAGAACTTCTCAGTAGAATACTCTGTGACTTGTACAATCAAAGCAAAAGCTTAATAAGATTTAAGAAAGGACAAGAAAAGAGATAAGCTTCAGCAATCTTAGTCAGAAACTCAAAACACTGCTTTTGGGGGCAGTATCTTCAAGACAGCTGGGATCATGGACTTTGAAGCTCAAAGATCTGAGGGGGAGAATCTAATTAGCCTGGGTTGAGACATGTACACCTGGCCAAGTGTGGAGTGCAGAGCACTGTGATTGACAGTTCCACTAAGCACATGGAGTATGGAAGTACAGTAACCCAGGGGGAAAAATATGGAGTTCAATGTTCAAAATAAGGGAGGAAGTGATGTTGGGCAGACAAATCAAGGCAATTCTACTTAACTTTTCAAAAATCAATTTAGGGCCCAAATGTGGTTGAATGAAATGCTAAGCTGGGCACTGTGGGGACAGGTGTAGAGGAGTGGCATATTACTTGAAGTTTATAGTGCTAGATTTCATGTTCTGTCATAATGAAAATTTATTTTCAATTTTTACTATGACTGATGCTTAAAAATTTAAGTATCTGATTACTTGAATTTTTGAAGATTCACAAATTTATGTTGCAGCAAAAAGTTATTTTTTTCTTATCAGATGTTTTGGAGAAGATTAAATATAACACTTGAATTTAGTGTCATATTGCAAGAACTATGAATCTCTACTTGACACATTTTTATTAACTACTTTCTAAGGACTAAATTTAGCCTGTTCATTGCACTAAATTGCTGTAGTTAAATTGCTTCATCTTGTATCGCCTCTACAATTTCTGCAAACATCTAATTATTAAATATGCTGTGTACCAGATGACTAATGAACTAAGCAAAGATATACAGATAAAGAATAATTAGATTGTGTATTGCAAGGTCACTTTTCTCTTTAATCATCCATTTTTTGTTAAGTCTTCACAACTAAATTACATAATGCCTGGGGAAATACCTTCTTACAGATGAGCAAGCAAACAAGTAAGCAAATTCATTTGATTTTAGGGGGAAAAATATAGGCTTAACTAGCATCATCCAGGGCTTGTTTATGCTGAAAAAGTAGAGTCACATGGTGTCTCTCCAGACTTTTTAGATACAAGAGATGACACTATAGAAGATGCATAGAAAGGAACCAATGAAGTTTATTTCAATTTTTTTTTCATTTTTGTGTATATGATGCGTTAGGTTCCAAGCTTCTAATCATGGCTTGGTCTTTCTGGTGACCAGTGTCCATCCAGGAGCCTGCCAAGAGTCACCTTATGAGAACCAACAGACATTCCTGTCACTCATCACTCAGGAAATTACAAGGGTCTTAGGAGCTGTGTGTCAGGAACCAAGGTCAAAGACTAAATGTTAGAACAAAAGATTCTCCTAGTACCTCTACTTACAGCTTTAGGAGCTCTGTGTCAAGAACCAGGCACAGATATATATATATATATATATATATATATATATATATATATAAAATAAGAATATATACATAATACTATTATATATATAAAATAGTATTATATATATAATAGCATTTTATATATATATATATATAGTGTACTATTATATACACTTTTACATAGTTTGCTCACTATGCAAATGTTTTGAAAATAGCATGTATGCCAAAACACTTTTTTTTACGGACAACAACTCTAATGCTTTACATTTTTATGGTGATGATAGGCACATATCTGTTCATTATAACATTTAATCACCAAAATAATTCTATCGTTTTTCAACAGATTATAGATAAAGAAACAGGCCTTTGTCCTTGTCCAAAATCAGTCCCAAAGTACTCAAGTATGTGGAAAAAATCTTTCTCATTTTGAATCCATGGTGTTTCTACTTTGCCTCAAGCTCTTATGAAGTAGGAATGTAGGATATTTTCAGCGAGGGATATATAGAAAGACTTCATTGAGCAGTTTTAATCTAAACAGGATTATCTACATAGTCTTTCAACCATTTTCCTGGTACAACTGAGAAGTTGGCTTGATTGCCCTGGCTCCATTCTATCACTCTATATTCTCAGCCTCCAGGGCACTTATTAAAATTTAGAAAACTTCAGAAATCCCCTAGTAAAATGTCAGTTTCTTGTGGTTTTAGTCATAGAAATATATCTAAAAACCTAATACCTAAATGTAAATTAAAATTTTATGCTAGTTGACACAAACTATCCTGCCCCACTCCCCACGAATCACAAACTTTAGAGAGGCTTAAGGATTATGTTGGATTTTTTAAATTACCCAAACTGAAGGAAGGCCTTAAAGTGAAATGGTTAAGAATATGTATTGTCAGAGTTTGGGTGAGAATCTTCTGCCTTTTCCTAGTTGTGTAATCTTAGACACGTCATTTAATCTCTCCAATCTCTGTTTTCTTCATCGATAAAATGTGGATAATCAATAACACTGTGTTTTTATGGGGATAAATTAAAATAATGCACAGAAAGCATTTAGCTCACTCAATTATTAAGTAATTGGTATTATCATTGTATTAGTCTGCTTGGGATGCCATAAGGAAATACCATAGACTACGTGGTTTAAGCAAAAGAAATTTTTTTCTCACAGTTCTAGAGGCTAGAAGTTCAAGATCAAGGTGTATCAGGGTTGGTTTCTGGTGATACCTCTCTTCCTGGATGGTAGATGACCGCCTTCTCACAGTATCCTCACAGAGGCAGTTGGGTAGAGATAGAGAAACAGAGACAGGGACAGAGACAGAGACAGACAGGGAGAGAAAGTATTGGCTTTCTGATGTCTCTTCTTAGAAGGACACTAGTCCTTTTGGATCAGGGCCCCACACTTACGACCTCATTTAACCTGAATTACTTCCATAATGGTCCTGTCTCAAATTAGGGGCTAGAGCCTCAACATATGACTGTGGGGGAGACACAATTCAGTCCATAACAACCATTAGTGACCAGAGTCAGTAATGTTGTTCGTACATAAAAGAAAAGTACAAAAACTCCAATGTTTGCAATATCACAGAATTTTGCTTTTCCTAAATTTGTCATCTGTGAGCACCCTAAAACTTTTCTGTCTTCTCTGCATTTTATGTTTTTTAACAAGAGCAGTAATACGCCTGTTGTAGGCAGAAAAAATAATCTTCCCTTCTCCAAGAGATGCCCATGTCCTAACCCTTGGAGTTTATTGAATATGTCACCTTTCATGGCCAAAGGACTTCCCATGTGTGACTAAATTAAGGATTTGAGATGCTGTAGTTATCTTGGGTTATCTAAGTGGCCCCAATGTAATTATGAAAGTCCTTATAAGTGAAATAAGATAGGGCAGTCAGTGCCAGAGTGATGCAGAAGGAGAAGGACTCAGTCAGCCATTGCTAGCTTTGAAGATGGAAGGGGACTATGAACCAAGGAATGCAGGCAGGCGAATTCTAGAAGCTAGAAAAGGCAACAAAACAGATACACCCCTAGAGCCTCCAGAAACGAATGTAGACCTGCACACATCTTCATTTTAGCCCAGTGATACCCCTCTGCCCTACAGAACTCTAACACATTTATATTGTTTAAGCCACTAATTTACAGAAGCAATAGGAAACTAATATGATGCTCATATTTTCTTTGCATTAAAGAGAAGAATCTTCTACCTGTACTGCTATTAAATACTTTAACATATTATTCAAAATACTATTTTTTTTCTCTTCCTTCAGCAATGCTGTAGGCATTTATAAATACTTCAAGTCATTACTCATTACTCAGACTGATAACCAGATATAGAAGGGGTGACTGCAATAGTCTGCCCTTTGAAATAGAATTATCTCTTTATTCAGAAACATTTTATTTGGTTTCTACTGTTTGCTTGCCTGTATTCTAGGAACCGGTGGGAACTGATCTCTGGTCTCTAATGGACAGTTATCTTGTTTTTATTACAAATCTTATTTTTATTATGGAGACTTGAGGATGAATTTTAGCCATGTCTGGATATAAAGTCTGGCTCTTCCTTATAATAGTGACTTAATTTCTTTGTCTTAATATCTTTATCTGAAAAGCAGAAATGACAATCTACTTCATGGATCATTTAAAAGGTTTTAAAGAGATACTGTAAACAAAAAAGCCAATACAAGGACTGTTACAGAGAAACTATTCAAAAAAGAGCAATGCATCTTCCTTTCCTTCTGTCAAAATATGGTAAACCAGAGTTTGCTTATTAATTTCTTCTTGATGGATTCTTTTCTACCTTTTTGGACAAAGCTCCTTTATAGTCTCAAGAAAGAAGAACGTAAGGTTTCTCTCTGTTGTGTGTTTGTGTGTGGGAGGGGGTGTCTGTGTGTTTAGGGACAGGTATGACAATTCAGGACTGCCTATGGGACATTAGTCTTTAGAGTCAATGTACATTTTCAAGTGCTTAGTAAATTGCATTTTCAAGACACAATCTTTTTGTTTGTTGGCTTGGCTTTTTGTTTATTTATATAATTTACCAAATTTATCAATCATTGTTTCTGTTTAAATAAAACAACTTTGGGCTTAAATATATACTTTTGTTTATGACTGTGTGTCAAAAATACAAAGTTCATTTATTGTTCCATTCAAACATAATTATTTTCTCTCAGCTATGATTCTGAATTTTAGGATAAAATGATTCTTTCTAGGCTTGTAATGTCCATAGAATATTTTTACATCAAATACTGTATAGTGTGTGTCTTCCTCAAAGACTGTTGACTTTTTAAAATAAGTTCTTCATAAATTTGTAGTCCTGTCATGTAAATAAAAGTATGGATAGTTAATATGGTACTTTTACTGTCTTCCAACAGTATTTCATACTATTTAAATTCTTCTATTTGCAGTAAAAATATATGTATTTTTCCACTACATTATTTGATATTCCATATATAATATCCCACATGAAAAAAATTTCTTTTATAATTCAATGCTAGAAATTATTATTTTTTTAAATTTCATGGTATTAATATTCTTCCTCATTCAGATAAAATAATAATAATAATACTTTCTCTCTCCTACCTCGAGAGTCAGGAAGCTCTGAGACATTTGAAATAGTGACACCATCATGTACTGTATTTAGTGCTTTACATTTATTCATTCATTTTACCATGTTGTTGTTGAGAAACTAACTCAGAAAGGGTAAGTAACCTGTGTAAGGTCACACCATGTACATGGAGTATTACTGGCATTTGACCCAGGCTCTGGCTCCATAGCTTGTGCTTAAATTTGTTTATTTCCCAGTTTACAACTACAGCAGTTTTATTGGTCCTTATGACTCCTGTATTAAACTGTTTTTGTGGAAAGAGATGGAGTTTAATAGATACAAATGAATTAAAATAGTGTTTGTTTATTCTGAATGGAAACATACTGAGCTAAAAGTCATCATCATTCCTGTTGCAAATGCCTCTAAATGCATCAATGTGGTCTCAGCATTAGCACAAAATGCTAGCAATGCCAGTGAAAAGAAATAATATTGCATTCTTAGCTTCTGTTTTGCTGGTTACTGTTTACAGGGAAACTTAGTTTATTAAATTTTCCTAATGGGAAAAATACGTTAATATAGACACAAAGCCAAACTTTAATTAATATTTAGAATATTACTCCCCTGATTATCTCATCACTATAGTTGTAAAATTGTCAATGTCGTCATTTTCTTCACTAAAAGACTTAGCTAAAAATCAAGTGTATATTAAAAAAAAAAAATCAAATGTATATTATAGTAATCTGAGTGTAAGTTTTGAAGCCAGTAGTTACATGCAGTTATTTCTTTAATTCAGTTATTAACCTTTCAGCCAACACATATACAAAAATGTATGTTTTAGATACAAGCAATTAAAATCATGCAAAAACTAATTAAATCAACATCAAAGCTAAATTAGAAAACTACTAAAATGAACCTCAAAATATTGTCTCTCTTGCTGCCTAACTACTTAAAATAAGCATTGTATATAAATATGACTAAGTACAATTCCTGCAGAGCAAAAAGCTGAGAGATAAGAAACAGTGACTTTTCTCATTCTAACATACTTACTTAATAACTTATTTTTCAAAAGATCTTGTAAATATATTGTATTCCTAATTCCATCTAATGAACACACTATAACACATTTCTTCTATACTTTTTTTTCAAACTCTATTTTCTTAGTGAATAACTATCTATAAACCCTTTAGTAAGATCAGATTACATGCTTATCTCAGATGATCCTTTTGTTCTTAAACATTCCTTTATCTATAGAAATAGTCATTTATCTGGCATATAAACTAAGGCAGAGGAACAGAGAGGAAGTTAACAATAGTGTAAGAACCAAGAATCTTCAGGGTAATTCCAGACAGCCCATGGAATTATGAATGGTTTTAGATTTAGTATTTTCCTAATATTAAACTTTAAAAAAAGTCTGTTATCTTTAAGAGAGATATGCTTACTCTTAACAACAACTTGCCATTGCTTGGCACTATGATTTTTTAAGGGCTTAAATATGTATCATCTCATTTCATTTATGGGGATAAAATACAGTGATTCATTCTATTTAAGCAAATATCAGGTAGGGGAGTGGTAGCAATTTTAGTCTAATTCAACATTTATTAAACACCTACTGTGTAGAAGTCATGGTGCTTCTAAAATTTAGTTTTCCAGTAAAGTACATACAAAAATAATATTAAAGGAAAAATAGCATAAAAGATACGTGTGTGTGTGTGTGTGTGTGTACATGCACTTTAAAGAGGATCTAACTTTGATCTCTTGGCACCAGCAAAGTAACAAATATGTAACTCTGGTATTTCAAGCATTTTTTGAAAGTTCTGTGCAATAGAACCACATTATGATACAATTCAAAAAAAAAAATCTATGTAATGTGTTAGACCACAAAGAATATTTAACAATAAGAAAAACACCATCCTTGGCTTCAAGGTTTTACAGTCTAATCTAGTGTATGTTTTCTATCAGACTAAGCTCCTATATTCCCAAGTATTACAGTCAATATTTCTTTGATGTTTATATGCTAGTAATAATTACAGATATGGTTGGAGTTCACAGCATACGGATTGAGGGAATGTCAGGAACAGATGCCAACGGGCAGTGACAGGGGTGGAGGTGAATGGGATTGAACCCCTGACTTTAAAGAATGCAGTGAAGATGGCGATGACCAATATTTGATCAAATAATTGCAGCCCATTTTAATTGAGTCCCATATCGAAGGCATGTGCACGTAAATGGGCTCAGGAGAGGGCATTGTTATATATTTACACACACTTTCCATTTTATCTTTATTTCTCTAGCCAATCTCTCTCTCTCTCTCTCTCTCTCTCTCTCTCTCTCTCTCTCTCTCTCTCTCTCTCTCATTTTAACTAGGGTTTTTCAGCCTCATCACTATTGACATTTTGGGCTGGATAATTTTTTGTCATAGGGGCTTGTCCTGTTCATCACTGGATGTTCTCAGCATCTCTGGCCTCTACCAGCTAAATTCCAGTAGCACTCCCCCCACTGTCCCACCCTTTGTAGTTATTACTACCAGAAATGTCTCTGGATAGGCAAAATCAATCATGGTCTAGAACCATTGCTTTAACTCCTTGGAACATTATTCAGAAAGTATTTTATGAGAACCTGATGCAATGTAGGCAATAGGTTGGTCATGTGGATAGAAGAAACAGATTCATCTTGAGAATAATAAGGGTTCCCTAAGAAGAGAAAAATAACCGTACAGAATTAATTACTAAAAGTAAAGGAAAGGGAAAAATATCCAAACCAAATTTCGTTTTGAAAAACATAGAGTCAAGTTAAAGTTAATGGTATTTTGACTATCAGTTACTCTTCTGAACACTTTTCACCTTGTTTAGGATGTCTAACATAGAACAGAAGATCTACTCAAGGAGCTTTATATCCTGACTTGTATTTCCTTTTCTGAGCTTTAATTCTTAATAGGTCTATTTTCTCTTTCTTTAAACTAGTAAGTACCAGGAACGTAGCTCACATTTTGTTGCCTCAAGGGTCACTTCTGGAACTTCCTGACTCAATGCAAAGGTACTGCCCAAAGAGAAGTTTCTCTCATACAGAACTGGAGAAAAAGAATGTCAGTGAAGGAAGGGAAATGAGGCGCTGGGCCCCAAAGTGCATAGAAGGATACAATGTCTTTTAACCAAAACACTTGCCAAGCAATCTTTCATCCAGTTTAATTTCCTTCATCCCCGGTGGTTCTCCTTGGAAGCCTGTCATTGTCTCACCCAACCATAAGGAAGACTGCAAGAGGATATTAGGTCATCAGGCACTTGTGTTGTCCTTCTCACAGTATTCTCTTATCCATTTTATCAACACCACTTTCCTTTCTCCCCACCCACCCTGCATCTTTCTTGTTCTATGCTTCATAACTACCTTAAAAAAATGATATAATATGGAGGGAAAAAAAGATTCTTCAGATACTCAAGGAGGTAAATAGTATATTCCCTTAAACAAATTTAAATGAGAGTTGCTTCCAAGTTTCTGCCTTAGAAATAATCAAAACCCAAATTAGGTGAAAGATCGTGATACAGTCCTTAGTCCCTACACACACCTAGTGAAAGTGTATGAGCCTCAGAAATCTATGGTGTCATGGACATTGTTAATGAATCAGAAAATCGAAGTGGATGCTATTCTAGTGATTAAACTATAGGGGTACTTTAATTATTTTTGGACTGGCCAACATTTATTTTATGTTCCTTAATTAGATACATCACAATTTCCACTCTCCTGCTTTATTCAAGTGTAATTGACAAACTGTATATACTTAAGTTGTACAGTGTGGTGTTTTGATATACATATATACTGTGAAATGATTGCCACCAGTTAGTTTTCACATCCATCAACTCACATTTGTGTCCTGTTGTGTGTGTGTGTGTGTGTGTATATGTGTGTTTGGTGAGAACATTTTAAATCTATTCTCTTAGCAGATTTAAGTACATAGTACAGTATTATTAACTATCAGCACCATGCTGTGCTTTAGATCCTCAGTTTTAGTTTGACTTATTTTTTAAAAAAGATTATCAAATTAGCTCCTTTGATTCCAGAAATTTAAAATTGCTACTAAGATGAAAATGGGTTTCATTTTGGATGAACTCTGTTGGTGGCTGACCAGGGTGCAATTTGAAGCCCTGGTACTGTAGGATAGAGAAGCATAGTCTATCATTAACCTTACTTCCCTGCTGGTACGCTTCTTTGTTGACCTAGTAAGTTTTTCTTTTTGATTCTAGCTTCTCCAGTTCAGGAATGGTGGGAAAGAGGCCAATAGGGGAGAAACTAAATGAATAGCAGTAGGACAGGTGTAAAACCTTGTGGTTAACTCTCTTGTCTCACTGACCTTTCCCGAGTTAAGCAAAAAGGAGCCTTTTTCTAAATTCTTACTAGGACAATGAAGATTATTCATTCATTTAATCGACACATATACTATACACCCATGGTCCACCCACTGTGCCAGTAGGTTGGTGTTAATTAGTTATAGCTGAGGATACAATAAAGTAATAACATCTGGGTTTGCCTGATAGTTTGTAGATCAATTGCCGTATATTTGATCCTACTTGAAATGCATGAGAAAAGTTTACTTAGATAATACATCAAAATATTTATGTAATTTGAATCTACTTTTTGCAAAATGTTTACCAGTTATTCCTCATTTTATCTGGTTTGTAAGTTATTTTCATTTATCAGATTCTTTGTAAAGGGTCATTCTTGTACTAGTAAAAAGTGCTACATTTTTCCTTAAAAGTGCGATGATTGAGGGAGTGAGATTTTAACATGTGATGAAATGTATTCTTTATAGTATATTTAATGTGGTTTAAATTATAAAACCCAGTATTTATAAGTCATACAATAATCATCTCTCCAGCTACATCTTTTCCAATGAATGCTAGATAGCCTCTAATGCACGATAAAATTTGTTTTCCCGTTGTGGAAATAAGCACCTCACCCAAACATTGTTTACTTCTAATCTTAATATATATATATATATATATATATATGTATATATATATATATATATATATATACACACATACACACATATATGCATATATATAATACTACATGTTAAGATAATATCATTGCTAGTTCTATACTTAAGAATAAAAATATTTTTAAATTTATGGCAGACTATTATTTCATAAGGTGTTTTATATATTTATGTCACTTTGGTGTAATTTGTAATGTGTGTGAAGTATTTGTAAATATGAAAGGTTGAATTGTTTTATTAAAATTAGCAGAACACAATAGTGTCTATTAAATCAAGTAAGATGAATTAACAAGACATTATAACTAAAAGAAATAGCAGCAACTTAACATTATGTTGCCAGAAACATCATTATCAATGTCCTCTTTGGGTATGGGGTATTAAGCATGCCAATTAGGAATGACTTTCTGATTTAAGTTTCTTCCACTGTTCAAAAGAAAGTACAGTAATTATTTACTCCAGTCCATCTTTTTCTAATTAATGACCATCAATAAAAAATATATTATTTCTTTTCCTCCAGGCAATAGAGCTAAAGTGTATATTGAGATTCAGGATGAAAATGATCATCCCCCAGTGTTTCAGAAAAAACTCTACATTGGAGGTGTATCTGAAGATGCAAAAATGTTTTCTTCTGTGCTCAGAGTTAAGGTATGAGAACATTTATTAAGATACAGAACTAAAAAGTCAAAGAGATCATATTTTGTAGATAAACTATAACCATGTAATTTATATTAACTGAGTACATTTTCATAGTTTAAACAAAAGTCTGAAACGGATAAGTGAGTTTAATTAGTCAAACTAAATACAGATTAATTATGAGGTGAATACTAAGCAACTTTTTGTGCTTTATTTTTACTATAAAAGTAGGAACAAATTATTTATGATGTTTTACATTGAATAAGATATCAAAATATCTGTTTTCCTAGTATATTTGTATGCCTTTAATATTCAGGATTAATTTACAATAACTCCAAAGAGTCTCAAAATGGAGTTTCTTGTAGCAAATATAAAATTACTATTCTCTGATTGAAGAAATAATGTAATAAATTTTGTAATTCTTTTTTCTGCAATAATTTTTTAAAATTCAAGATGCTAGTTAAATCAATGTAAAAAATAACACTACTAACACTACTAACATTAGTACTTTAGTAAAGATTTTTTAAAACCTTCATATGTCAGAAATGTTAGAATTTAAAAACACAATATCATAGACTAAAGTTGATAATTTTCAGTTTTTCTTTAGTTAATTATCAAATACGTTTTCAGATTTTTTTCAATAGTACATAAAGTTGAAATAGTTTTATAACTAAAAAATAAATTTGTAAATATTGCATTACATTGAGGAAATTTTATAGGCTAAAAGATTTTAGATTATTAATTACAGAGTTATATTTCTGAAGCTATTTTAATAATCAATTTTTAAAATAGCTATTAGCATACAAACATAAAACCTAAATATTTCTAAGCAAATCCAGCTATTGATTGCCTCTAGTTTTGCGTATGAGTAGTTGCCTTTCTTTCCCTATTACCAGGAGTACCATGATTGAGCTCTTCTTACATATGATTTTATCACCTTAACATCCTTAAGTAAGAAAGAGAAAAATCAACCAAGCAAATAAAGCATGTGTGTTGTACTTGCAAAATAGCTCTTCCACAGTGCCAAATTCTGACTCCTGATTTGAATCACCAGTTGCAACTAAAATTGGTGTACAAATTCAAGCCAATTACATTATATCCAACTTGCATTATGATTTACAGGTAGCAGTCCTTTGTAGTTGATTTTTATCTTATTTTACATTTTAGTCCTATTAACGATTGATTCAGTTTATTCATTTAGTCAGTAAATAATTTTGGGGTGTTTATAGTGTGAGTTGTTCTAGAAGTTGGACATAGAGCAACTAAAAAATAATCAAACAAAAAACCCCCAAACTTCCTACCCTAGTAATGCAAACAAACTAATAGAAGAAACAAATTGTAGATCAAGAAAACAGGAACTATTAACATAAAGTCATATGGTCAAGAGAGAAACTTGTCTATTTCTAGGTAAGGAGCATTCTGGGCATTCCAATATAAAGTCTCTAAAGTTGGAGGGAATTTGGGGAGGTCAGTGTGACTGAAAAAGACTGGCTGGGGATGAGACTGGAAATGCAGCCCAGGACCAGAATATGGGATTTATTTTAGATGTGCTTAGAAAGAAGGTTTTTGAATGGTTTTGTCTAGACGTGTGACATAATCCAATATAAAAGGATTATTCTGGATGTTGTGCAGGGTGGGATGTGGGAGTAGATACACAGTGTTTTTAGACAAGAGTAGAAACAGAGCCCAATGCATCACTAGTCCAGGCAAGATTTGGTAGTGACTTGAACCATGGTGTAGAATGGGGAGATGATGAGAAGGAAGTAAAAAGGAAGCCAAAAGGATTTGCTGATGGATTATATGTGGGGCATTAGAGAAAATCAAGGTTGACTCTGAGGGTTTTGTTCTGAACAGGTCCCCATTGCTCCCTCGGGAATTATGGTGCAAAAATCAAGAGTTCACTTTTGGATATTTCATGTTTGTGAGGCATTTTCAATATGCAAGCATAATTCTTGGCAAGATGGTTACACATGCTGATTTAGATTCAGGAAAGAAATTGCAGGCCAGGATGAAATCATGATATTAAAGAAAATGGATGTAGGTAGAAAAGTCCAGGGACTTCCCTGGCGGTCCAGTGGTTAAGACTTCGCCTTCCAATGCAGGGTGTGCAGGTTTGATCCCTGGTTGGGGAGCTAAGATCCCACATGCCTCACAGCCAAAAAACCAAAACATAAAACAAGCAATATTGTAACAAATTCAATAAAGACTTGAAAAATGGTCCACATCAAAAAAACAAAAAGCTTAAAAAAAATGTCCAAAGACTAAGCCTTAGGAACTCAATACTTAGAGATCAGGAAGCGGATTCATCAAATCATGCTGAGAAATTGCTGCCATGAGGTAGCAAGAATACTAGGAAAATGTATAATAGGGTCCCTGAGACTCGTAAGAACTAAATTGCTGAAAGAGGGAGTGATCAACTGTCAAGCGCTGCTGTGAATAGAGTGCCCCTGTGTATTTTTACATGACCACTCATGCTAATAGAACTAATACTGTAGTGGAGAAAAAAAAATAAGCTAAATGCTAAAATATTCCATTAATAAAGGAGATTATTCAAGAAACCTATAGATGACGGCAGTAAGAGAATTTAATGGGTGATATTATCTGATGATGGCATTTACTTCAGAAGAATTGCGAGAAGGTGGCAAAGGAGATAGAATAATGTTCTAGAAGCAGTGATTCAGAGACAGGACATGTGCCACCTATCTACCTCTAGGCATTGTGCTATGTCAGATATAGGAGCCACTTTTTGAGTCAGCCTTAGAAAGCAGTATCGTATGTAGGGGAGAGGACCAGGGTGGGAAGAGTAAAAAAGTAATGGTAATATTCAAAGGGAAGGTTGAATATTTAGGCGATATTGCTGATGATGGACTATGAATTCCAAGGAATCCTGGTGAAAGGTTGGTGGTGGAAGTAAAGGTGAAGTGGGAAACTGAATCAAATTAGGGTGTGTGAAGAGCTACATGGGAAGAAATATCTGGGGGGTGAGAGATGCATCGGAGAGAAGCCATGGACTACTTTTGATGATGTAGACAGGAATGGGATTGATTATTTCTCCAGGACTACCAAGAATTCCA
Organism: Delphinus delphis; assembly: GCF_949987515.2. Taxonomy (NCBI): domain Eukaryota; kingdom Metazoa; phylum Chordata; class Mammalia; order Artiodactyla; family Delphinidae; genus Delphinus; species Delphinus delphis. The sequence continues at coordinate 40,930,508 of NC_082698.1, read as the reverse complement.
TAGGACAGTCCTTTCTTCAATTGATCAGTGGGTTATTCAGGCTAGGGAGAGGGGTCCTTTTCAGGAAACCAATTTCATGCCATATAATATTCTATGTAGGAGGGGAGACAGAGACAGAGAAGGGATGTGAGAAAAAGCATAGCAATGTATTGATGCAAGTATATGCTGTTATGATTAATTCAGTTAGGAAAGCACAAATTGTTATGTGGATTCAAGGGAAGGAGACATTTTCATTGGTAAAGAACATAAAAGTTTTCCTGGGGGATGAAGAATTTGAGTGGCACTGAAGAGCCATTAGACTTTCTCAAAGTGCAAATGAGAATAGTCTAAGCAGAGGAAACACAAAGCCAAACCCAGAAAAAACAAAGTGCAGAGTGTGTTTGTGGAACAGTGATAGGAGGCAAGGACCTTAGGAAGTGATGGGGGTAATAAATCTTCAGTGGTGAACATTTTCAAATGCTGCCTTTAGCCTTGAAGCCTGGAAGCTTCTCCTTTACAAATTTAATCGGAGTGAAAGTGAGTTAAGCAAGTCTTTTCAATTCATACTTAGGGCAGCAAAAAATGTTATTAGAAATAGCCCTGGATCAGGGCCAGCCAAGCCCAAATCTTGGCAGAAGATGATTTAAAAAACAGGGAATCAGCCTACGATTGTGAAAGAGGCTTTTTACCACTTACTGTATAATATTGGGGTAATGTTAGATTTTATCCACCATACACGCAAGTTAAATTTTTTTAGTCCATCATGAAATCATAAAGATAAATTTTTTTAAAATTGTGTTATGTGTAGGAACGGTAAGAGGAAACATATTAGAGGATTTACTAAGAAATATGAGACTAAAATATCAATGAATAAAACAATACTTACTATTTTCAAATATGGACAGTGGATTAAAGGCATTACTAAAAGTATGTTAGGAGAAAGGCAACACAATGAGAGCATTATTGAAATTAATTATTCAATATAAGTGATAGTAAAAGAAGGAAAATTTTGTATATATATGTTTGTGTATGGGTGCACTCTGAAATGGTATACCTGATATGCTTAGAGACCTATTTAAAGTTCTTTTTTTTTTTTTTTTTTTTTAGAAAATATACATTGTATACCTAGTGTGTGTTGAAAATACAGAGGCAAACAAAACAGACTGTCCTCTGCCTTTATAGAGTTAGCATTCTAATAAACTAGACCAAAAAAGCAGGTAATTATTAAGGCTTTTATTTAAACACACATGTAAAGATTTGGATTCTGGCTCAATGATATGAATGTTCATATCATGTTAAAGTAATTCCTGGATTGTGTCAAAGGACACAGAACAAGAGAATTAATTAGGGACTATCTGCTACATTTGCTATGGTTTAATGCTGATAACTGTCACAACTGATTCTTCAAAACTGATTTCCATTGATCACACCAATCAGTCATTTTAATTGCAGGGAGAGAGAGAAGAAAATCAACTTGTAATTTTTCTCTTCAGTCTTTAATACAAGAATTAATGTCCCTTAAAAGTATCACCCTTAGCATATACCCAAAAGAATTGAAAGCAGGGACTCAAACAGGTATTTGTATATCAGTGTTCATAGCAGCATTATTCACAATAGCTAAAAGGTGGAAACAACCTATATGTCCAGTAATGGATGAATGGATAAACAGTGATTGCTTTACAATGTTGTGTTAGTTTCTGCTGTAAAATGAAGTGAATCAGCTATATGTATACATATATCCCCTTCCTCTTGGACCTCCCTCCCCACCCCCATCCCACCCATCTGTGTCATCACAGAACACCAAGCTGAGCTCCCTGTGCTTTATAGCAGGTTCCCAGTAGCTTTCTATATTACACATGGTAGTGTATTTATGTCAAACCAAATCTCCCAATTCATCCCACCCTCCCCTTCCCCCACTGTGTCCACATGTCCATTCTCTACATCTGTGTCTCTCTTCCTGCCCTGCAGACAGGTTCATCTGTACCATTTTTCAAGATTCCACATATATGCATTAATATATGATATTTGTTTTTCTCTTTCTGACTTACCTCACTCTGTATGACAGACTCTAGGTCCATCCACATCTCTATAAATGACCCAATTTCATTCCTTTTTATGCCCGAGTAATATTCCATTATATATGTACCACATCTTCTATATCTGTTCATCTGTCAATGGACAGTTAGGTTGTTTCCATGTCCTGGCTATTGTAAATAATGCTGCAATGGACATTGCGGTACATGTGACTTTTTTTTTTTTTTTTTTTTTTTGCGGTACACGGGCCTCTCACTGTCGTGGCCTCTCCCGTTGCGGAGCACAGGCTCTGGACGCGCAGGCTCAGTGGCCATGGCTCACGGGCCCAGCCGCTCCACGGCATGCGGGATCTTCCCGGACCGGGGCACGAACCTGTGTCCCCTGCATCGGCAGGCATACTCTCAACTACTGTGCCACCAGGGAAGCCCAACACATGTGACTTTTTGAATTATGGTTTTCTCAGGGTATATGCCCAGTAGTGGGATTGCCGGGTCATTAGATAGTTCTATTTTTAGCTTTTTAAGGAACCTCCATACTATTCTCCACAGTGGCTGTATCAATTTACATTCCCATCAACAGTGCAAGAGGCTTCCCTTTTCTCCACACCCTCTCCAGCATTTATTGTTTGTAAATTTTTTGATGATGGCCACTCTGACAAGTGTGTGATGGTACCTCATTATAATTTTGATTTGCATTTCTCTAATAATTAGTGATATTGAGCATCTTATCATGTGCCTCTTGGCCATCTGGATGTCTTCTTTAGAGAAATATGTATTTAGGTCTTCCACCCATTTTTGGATTGGGTTGTTCAGTTTTTTGATGTTGAGCTGCATGAGCTGCTTGTATATTTTGGAGATTAATCCTTTGTCCATTGCTTCGTTTGCAAATACTTTCTCCCATTCTCAGGGTTGTATTTTTGTCTTATTTATGGTTTTCTTTGCTGTGCAAAAGCTTTTAAGTTTAATTAGGCCCCATTTGCTTGTTTTTATTTTCATTACTATAGGAGGTGGGTCAAAAAAGATCTTGCTGTGATTATGTCAAAGAGTGTTCTTCCCATGTTTTCCTCTAAGAGTTTTACAGTGTCTGATCTTACATTTAGGTCTTTAATCCATTTTGCATTTATTTTTGTGTATGGTATTAGCGAGTGTTCTAATTTCATTCTTTTACATATAGCTTTCCAGTTTTCCCAGCACCACTTATTGAAGAGGCTGTCTCTTCTCCATTGTATATTCTTGCCTCCTTTGTCATAGATTAGGTGACCATAGGTGTGTGGGTTTATCTCTGGGCTTTCTATCCTGTACCATTGATCTATATTTCTGTTTTTGTGCCAGTACCATGCTGTCTTGATTACTTAGCTTTGTAGTATAGTCTGAAGTCCAGGATCCTGATTCCTCCAGCTCCGTTTTTCTTTCTCAAGACTGCTTTGGCTATTTGAGGTCTTTTGTGTTTCCATACAAATTGTAAAATATTTTGTTTTAATTCTGTGAAAAATGCCATTGGTAATTTGATAAAGATTGCATTGAATCTGTAGATTGCTTTGGGTAGTATAGTCATTTTCACAATACTGATTCTTCTAATCCAAGAATATGATATATCTCTCCACCTCTGTGTCATCTTTAATTTCCTTCATCAGTGTTTTATAGTTTTCTGAGTACAAGTCTTTTGCCTCCTCAGGAGGTTTATTCCTAGGTATTTTATTCTTTTTGTTGCAGTGGTAAATGGTATTGTTTCCTTAATTTCTCTTTCTGATCTTTTGTTGTTAGTGTGTTAGAATGCAAGAGATTTCTGTGTATTAATTTTGTATCCTGCAACTTTACTAAATTCATTGATGAGCTCTAGTGTTCTGGTGGCATCTTTAGGATTATCTGTGTATAGTATCATGTCATCTGCAAACAGTGACAGTTTTACTTCTTTTTTGCCAATTTGTATTCCTTTTATTTCTTTTTATTCTCTGATTGCCGTGGCTCGAATTTCCAATACTATGTTGAATAATAGTGGTGAGAGTGGACATCCTTCTCTTGTTCCTGATCATAGAGGAAATGCTTTCAGTTTTTTACCATTGAGAATGATGTTTGCTGTGGGCTTGTTGTATATGGCCTTTATTATGTTGAGGTAGGTTTCCTCTATGCTTAGTTTCTGGAGAGTTTTTATCATAAATGGGTGTTGAATTTTGTCAAAAGCTTTTTCTCCATTTATTGAGATGATCATATAGTTTTTAGTCTTTAATTTGTTAATATGTTGTATCACACTGATTGAGTTGCATATATTGAAGAAGCCTTGCATCCCTGGGATGAATCCCACTTGATCATTGTGTATGATCCTTTTAATGTGTTGTTGGATTCTGTTTGCTAGTATTTTGTTGAGTATTTTTTCCTCTATGTTCATCAGTGATACTGGTCTGTAATTTTCTTTTTTTGTTGAACATTGATAACTGAAATATGCTAATGAAAAATGACTGATAAATTTCATTACATCAGAATAACGGACTACAATGACAAAGACAGCATAAAAGATTAAAATACAAGCAATTAGCTGAAAGCAAATATTTACAACATATATTTAAAAAAAAAACTCAAAGAAACAGTTTCCAGAATATAGAAAGAACTTTAAAACAGCAACTATTTATCCAGTAAAAACAAGGTTGAAAAGTCATGAATATTTGTCATATTATTCAAAAATTTCTGTGTGAGGTAAGAAAGATTAAGCTAGACCTTTGAATATTGTCCCTCTTGGGCTGTTGGAAAATACCAGTCAGTGAATATTATTTGTTAATAACAATAGCTGCCATTTATTTGTCTTTATTACTTTTCTGAGAACTGTGAAAACCTCTTTATTTTAGCCTACCGAAAGTGTTTAAATAAAGAAGCAAACGAATAAAACAAACAAATAAACACACTTACCTATAAAGTAGATGCAATTATTCCTTGTTTTATTGTTGGAAAAATTGAAGATTAGTAACGTTATATAGCTTTCCAAGTATTACTCAGCCAATAACCAATGAAGTCAGAATTAAAAGTTTAAGTTTACCTTAGTTCAAGGCCTTTCCTTGTAATCTCTGTATCACATTGCTTTCTATGGGAAGTGAGGAATAGTATCTTGGCAGGGGTAGAATGTTGGCAGAAAATAACATATTAAGTTCCTATGAAAAAAGTGGAGATAATTAACATGGCAACTAACTGCTTCTCAAATTGAGATGACCTCTGTGAATTATGACCCCCTCTATTAAGGTAACAAGTCAGATCTGGTTTTAGAAACACTTTTCAATTTATTAACTAATTTGTCTAGTTTATTGCATGTCTTTTTAACTGCAACCGATAGCCTAATTTAATACAAATATAGGGACAAGTTAAATGTGATCAAGAGTAATTTAAATCTTTCTGAAGTATGAAGATATTTTCCAGAAGTTAATGCAATAAGGATTAATCCCTCCTTATAAGTTGCAGATATGAAAAATTCAGTGTCAGAAAAATTGAATTAAAATGTAGACTTGATTTCTACTGAAAGTCAAAAAGACCGTGAACATTACATCTTTGAGTTAATAAAGAAGCCAGATTTAAGAAATTTATAGACTGAAAGAAAGTAATATTTCAAAAAAGCATCAAGAAAGGGAGCATTCTGACCAATCTCTAATTCTTTATTACATTGCCTAAATAAGCTTGGAATGACAGCAAGAGATTTTAGCAGAAAGACGCTGGTGAGAGAAAAAAGCCACAGCCATGGTTAGAGGATGCAAATTTCCTTAGTGGCAAAAAGTATAGAAATATGCAAGAGTAACAATGCAGAGAGCAACATAATTGTTTCTAGACAGAGATAAGGGCCTCTGAGGGATCCTGTTCCCTGGCCCTCTGCCTGCTCATATGGGTCTGACAGAAAACAATTCCAGCACACCCATGAGGGTTTAGCATGTGTTTCCCCAGTGTAGCATCTTTTACTGGGCCAGACTCATGCCTGGCTTATGTCAAAACTGGTACTAATAGCAAACCCTTACCCCGTGTTTACACAATGCTAAGTACTCTAGACACTTGTCAGGAATGAACTCATGTGTTCCCCTCAGAAAGCCCATGAGGTAGCTACTATTATCATTCTCAATTTATAGATGAGAACACTGAGACACAGAAACAATATGTAACCTGCCCAATGTGTACACCTAGGCCATAGTGAAGCCAGGATTCATAGCCAGGCACTCTAGCCCGGAGACAATGCTCTGTTCTCCCAGGTAGAACAGCGCTGGGCTGGAGTCACATCATTTGGATTCAGTCCCAGATATGCTCTTAACTCTCTATGGAACGTTACACTTCATCACTCTGGGCCATAGTTGTCTTCTCTTATGCAAATACTGCTTTAGAACTAGGTGCCCTTAAACGTCTATAACCGCTTCTGATGGTTTGCATGTTATTTACCTTAGGAAAATTACAGTGTGGGGGAAAAAAAGCCAAGTACCCTAAGAGAATTGTTATATTTGAGAACTACATTGTAAAGGTCAAATTCTGAAATCCAAAGCACTTATTTTTCACAGTTTTTATGGTTTACTTGAAGTTATGGTCACTTGAAGCTGGTGGATTATTTTATGACAATTTCTCCCTAGTTGCTCCATATAACAAAGATGTAAACAAGTACCAGTCTGAAATTCCCATGAAATGGTAATTTTGATTCCCCTTTGCCAACTCTGGGAAACCCAGCTTTATACAAACACTACTTATTGTTTCAAGAGTGATGTTTCTTAGATCTTACCATTTGTTTCCTTCATGATTACCATGCCATCTAACCTTCTATGGTTTGTACCTTGAACAAGTGAATGCACACAGGTGCCTGAGGGCTCACTGTCTTCTTGGCTATAACCCTATAACTGAATTACTATCTATCTATCTATCTATATAATTTAGATATTATATTGTTATCATGTATCTATGTGCTTGTTTTCTCTACTAGAATTCACATTTCATCTAAGCAAGTATCATGCTTTCTCACTAACTTAATGACATTATAGATACATTGTGCTTAACATCTTAAGGTGGTGCTTAACATCTTAAGGTGGTGTTAGAAATTTTATTTATTTTTACATGTAGTTATGCCTTTTAGTATGTTTAATCAAGACTTTCCATGTAATACTTGAATGAATTATTGACTTTCAGATAAGTAAAATACACTTTAAATTAAACTCTTGGGCTTGGTTACAGCACTGAGAGTGACAGGACCTATCATTTCTCTGGTAATTTCCCTTCTTGTCAAAATTAGAAGCTTAGATTTGGTGATATCTTTATGAATCTATCATGGTTTTCCATTGATTTAACCACTCTGGAGAAACCAAATGTCAAGAAAATTATTTTTTCCTAACAACTGGTGTATTTTTGTTATATATTATTGTATCTTATGTATTTTTGGAAAAGACCTCATGTCTATTTTTGAATTCTATGGAGTATATGCAAACAGATGGTTACTAACCACTCTGTGTCTAAGAGTCTATACATTCTAAGCCTGTATTTTCCCCTGTGCAAGTTGAGGTATATGAACATAGCACCATCACCAGTTTCTGATGCATAACATTTGCCTCTTTTGGTCAGAACAAGCAGAAAATTATAGTTTTGTTGCTAGTATTATACATGGACAAGACCACATCTATCTTTGTAGCCACAAATGGAGTTTCCAGATAAAATAATTCCACATATATGTTTTACTCTCTTTCTCTTCCCCTTCTCTGCAAAAATCTGTCTTTTTATTGTCCAGAAGAGAGATCTAAAATCATCTCATTTACGTAGTAGTAACTCAATTTACAGTTGTTGGTTTGAATGTAACTTAAGAATTGCCTTAATTTTTATTGCTTAAAATAGGAATGGGACTATTTTTTTTACAGGCTATAAATGTCTGAAGAATGACAAATTTGGGGTCCTTAAACGTAGAGGAAAATAGCTCTCATAACTGGAAATTACCTTAAAAGAAGAGAGTTTGAGAACTTTTTATGGGTTTCAAGCCATCAGGCATGTACATGAAGAAAAAGTAGTTTATTTGGTGAATGTCCAAATCATTTAACCTTCCCTAAATTAATTGGTGGCCCATATATTTCAAAGTCTGATCACACTTTAGTGAGCTTAGAAATGTATTTAATGCTTGCATGTCTTTCAGACGATTATATGTCTAACAATCCAAGGTATGGATGTGGAATATTATCTTCTGAATCAAGCTTGCATTTTCTTGTAGAAGATTTTATATGTTGTTGAGCGGTGATGGTTATATATACATTCCTATTTTATGTTTCAAGGACCATATCTTCCATCACCTGGTAGGAATATTGACAATCAGAATTCTTCCGAAATTTTCTGAAAATTCTTCTGAAATTCTTTAAACCTCCATTTAACTTTGTGCTGTACTGAACTGACACAGGAGACCTATAACACCAATCTTAGCAAAAATGATAAAAGTGAGCTTTTTAAAAGGTTTTTATTCATACTTCTCTAAATACACTTTATTTTTGAATTGCTTATTAGTACTGCCAATGAGAAGAGTAAAGTATTAGATTTCCCTAAAATGTATTTTGAAGAAAATTCATTTCTAAAAAAGTCAAAAAGAATGGATGACTCTCCCTAGTAATTCTAATGTATTTACATTAATGAAAACCAGCAGGCCTGGAGCAAGACTATGTACATAAAGAGAATATAATTTACATCAGTTAGTTAATAAGTCACTGTATATCTGAGAATTACAAAGAGACTTTTCAAATTTTTTTCAAAAACAGACACAGAAATGTCTGCAATCACAAAAATGCATTCTAATGAATAGGAATAGTAAAACTCTAGAAATTCTCATCAAGTAGATCCTGAAACTTTATGTGGTTGCTACACTAATTTTTGTAAATTTATATCTCTTTTTATACTGCCTCATTTTATTTGTTCCCAGGATTTTTTTTTTTCCTAGGAGTCATGGCCTCTTACAATCCCAGTGATGCATAAAAAGACAAAGTCAATGAGTTTCATAGTAATTTGAAAGACTTTATTACCACCTGAAGCCAATAGACCTGAAGATATGCTACAAGACAATATCAAAGATCTCCAATTCAGAGTATATAAGAACTCTAACAAACTGATGAGTGAAAACAGAACAAAACAAAGAGCTCAAGATAAAAAAGATAGGACTCAGACTGGAATAGACCATGAATAAATATATAAAAATTGGCAAAAAAATGTATAAAGAGGAATTCAACTTTATTAACTACTAGGGAATTACAAAATAAACCATAAGAAATCACCACATGTTCATCAGGATAGCTAAAATAAAAAAGACAAAACCAAATTTCAAAACAACTGAATTTCTCAGATATTGCCAAAGGGTTATAAATTGGAACAATATTTTGGAAAACAGTTTGACATCATCTACTAAGTGTGAACATATGCATATCCCATAATTCATAATTTCTACTCCTGAGTTTTTACACAACAAAAATGAATACATATGCTCATAAGAGATATGTACAAAAAATCCACTATTTGTAAATACGTTAACTGTCTGTAAAATCAAAAAGCTGCAAACAACCTCAATGTCCAGCAACAGTACATACATTAATATATGTGAGCAAATGAATTCAGACCAAAAATACAAATTTCTTTAAGTCCCTTTATATAAAGTCCACAAACAGGAAAAACTAATCTAATCAGAATAGTTGTTATTCTTAGGAGGAGACTGATAACGCACTCTATTTCTTGATCTAGATGCTGGTTATGTCTGGAGATATAATTTGAAAAATAAAAATAAAAATTTTAAATGTTTAAAAAGTGCTAAATTCATAAAAACAAAAGGTAGAAGGTTATTCAACTTTCTGGTAATTCAAGCTGTTTTTCTTGGAAGGTGTAAAATAATTCTGACCAAAGTAGAGGAGTTCATATTTTTCTTATTAGCCCTCTGTGTAGTTAATATTAAGGAATTATCTATTTTTAATTCTTAGTGAAACAATGCCACATAGTTTTCTTTTGATTTTTAGCAAGAAAGCATATTTTGGGAAGATGGGACACTATGTTATTGGTGGCTGTGACTGAGAAATGCCAGTTATCAAGCATGGTAGGTTGAATCTGGAAGATAGTATTGGTAGAGAGAATGCAGGTTGGTATGAACAAGCACATGGGATTATCTGGTTCTTGGTTTCAGAATCCAAAATTGTAAGCCAGAGAGATAAGATTTGGACCTGAAAATTGTGTAATCGTATCCACAGGTTAGAAACAGATTGCTAAGTCCTTGCAAGACACATGAGCACAGGCAAAAGCCTTGCTGTTATGTTATGATATAGAGCACTGACCAAGAATCTGAGCTGAGTAGGAAGAGTAAGTGAGAGGAAACAGATTGAAGTTTTAGAAGAACCAGGTGAAAGAAGGATTTAGGTGCTCAGCAGAGAACAAGCATCACAGGAAACATATAGTGTGCCTTCCAGACCTAGAAGGCCCCGGAGGAGAGCTCAGAACACACTCACTGCAGGGTTCAGTAACAAGGGCAAGGCCAGGTGATACTGAGACAACCACTTTTGAGGGAGGGGCTTTTTGTGGGTTTACAATTCTGGGTTAGAGCTAAAATTAGAGAGTGGGATGAGACTGAGACCAAAAGTACAAAAAAAGTACTTCTGTAGGCAGGAAATGAATAGAACAGGAATGCCTCTGCTCCTTCTATGACAGCAGGAATGACTTAGGGAACTAGGGAACTTTTCACTTAAGTCAATATTGATTAAAGTTTAATCAAATATTATGAATATGCTAAATCCCAAGATTATGAAATATCAGGTAAATGAATAAAAAACATAAAGGCCATAAAAATGAAGTTTTGATATTTAAATCTGTATCTTTTCCAAAAGCATAACGAAGAACACAAATCTGGATTTTTATCCTTTAACCACTACTGGGCTGTGTAACCTTGGACAAATTTCTTAATTTCTCTAAGCATCATGTCTACAAGTGATGGCAGTACTATCTAACAAATTTCTTTTGTTATAAATTTTAAAAATGCATAAAAAGCATGAACACAGTGCCTGTCTCCCAGAAATCTCTCAATAAATATTCACAGTCATTATTAGTTATTTTATCTGAGTAGTTCTTTTTGCCTATAAGATAATCATAATCTCAGACTCCAGATGTTCTTAATTCAGCATGCACAGTGCATATAAGTTATTAAAAACACAATTCTATTGAATGCTCAGGTATTTTATCATTGCCCTTGAAACCAAATAGTGGGCATGTCTTTCTAGAACTCACCTTTAGCATCAGTATGGACCACTAATTTTTCTTCTTACCTTAATGGTAGAATAATTATAAAAGCTGAAAGTTAATATTAAGATATTATCCCAATGAGAAGTAATCAATATAACTTTTTCAACTTACATATTTTAAATGAGGTGGTCAGTTCTCTTACATAAGCAATGATCATATTGATATTTTTGAAACATATTTATAAGTTTTAAATGAGTAGTATTATCTTAACACTGCATTATGAAGTATTTTTGTATATATTTTATTTATCAGTAATTGTCGATAGCTTGATATTTCCCTTTTAGGAAGCCATAGCAAATTTAAGAAGAAAAAAATCTCTATATATGCAGGCATGATGTTTGAGAAACAAAGCCTAACAGCACAGCTAGGAGAAATTTCAGCCTTCAGATAGTACCAGTATCAACTTATCCAGAGGACAGTTTTAAAAAGAATATTTTTAAAAAAGGGCATATTGGGTTTTTTTTTTTTTTTTTGGTCCTTATCATACCATACCATGCCATAGCAAACCACAAAATTGGACGAGGTTATCTTCAATAACTAACATATGTCTGAGAAGTAGAAAAAAAATCTTGAAGTTCTTTTAACTAAAATAGAAACATAATTAAGATATCTGTAAAATTTCTTAAATAGGCTTTTTCAGAAAGAAGGTACTAAAGCCATATAAAAAAAGTAATCCCAGACTGGAAAAGTCCAGCAATTTAAGAATGTTAAAGACATCCCTTAAATTCCCCCCTTGTAGATAGACGTGGTCAAAAATACCATTTCTCCAAGAAAAAGTATTAATAGAAAATTCTGAACACAAAAAATTTATCTTTCAAGTTTATAAATGAACTATCTGTTAAAAAGTTGAAACATGAAGCAGTCCTTTCTCTGGCTTTAATGAATCACAGCATGAAACTTCATCTTTCCTGGCACCTCCTGAGCATATTAACGTTATGTTAATAATCATCATGAAAATTAGGGATAACTAATGAGAAAAGGAAAAGAACACAGTGAAAATGTGTAATCTCACATACATTTATAAGGGTCTGATTAGCACTAAATGCAATTAAAATATTGAATTCTCTTTCAACATGTCATTTAATGGAGCAGCACGACCAGGATAAGGATATAAACAACTCTATTTCCTGCCAGTGTTTGTGTTCTGCTTTGTCCTGAAAGAGAGATATGGAGATGAAGCTACTTGTCTTAATTTAATTCCTACTGAACTCTGATAGTATCTGCACAGAAGGAAAAAATTGAGAAATATTAAAGTGCAATTTTTAATGAAATCTGTCGGCTTAGTACAGGGGCTATCTCTGAAGCAAGGAGCCTGGAAATAATCTTCACCCCACCACATACTTCTCTAGGCACAATAAGTCTGTTGGCAAATCCTTCATGGGCCTTAAAGTCAAAGATTAAAACTCTGCTCACCAACTGTGTGATTTGGGGTCATATACTGAGTCTTCCACAGTTTGGAATACCATTTACAGAATGGCTTTAGTTCCTTCTACCCATCCCAGAGTTAAGAAAATTAAATGATACTCTATTCATAAAGTGCTTAGCCCAATGCTGGACACTGGTTATACCTTCAGATTATCTCTGATGTTTTCCCAGATCTTTCCTGATTATAATCTTCTATATATTACTCTTTTTCAGTGCTGACAGTCAACCTACATTTAATTATTTCAATCATTGTCAGTGCCAATTCTTCATTGGCTGAAGAACTATTTAGATTAGAGCAAGTTAGCCAAAGGCAATTAGGTTAAAGACAGGTTGGCCAATGCTATTTTTTGGCCAAAACAAAACAAACATACAAACACACAAAAACTAGCAATTTTATTACATATAAATGCTATCTAGTAACTGTCTTTCAAGCTTTAACTTTGATGTTCTGTGGGGTGGTTTTACAAAATTTACAGCTTTTTATCTCTTTGTAAATAATTTTACTTGATTATCATAATTTTTTTTTTTTTTTTTTTGCGGTACACGGGCCTCTCACTGTTGTGGCCTCTCCCGTTGCGGAGCACAGGCTCCGGACGCACAGGCTCAGCGGCCATGGCTCACGGGCCCAGCCGCTCCGCGGCATGTGGGATATTCCCGGACTGGGGCACGAACCTGTGTCCCCTGCATCGGCAGGTGGACTCTCAACCACTGTGCCACCAGGGAAGCCCCGATTATCATAATTTTTTATCCTACTCTTAATGCTATGTTTTATCTGAAATGGAAATATACTCTCTTTTGTTTGAAATAAACAAAATTCTCAATGGCTGATTAATGACTGAGAATACTAGTTATAAAATCATAAAGATGACATGATCTCAATTATTTGTGCGAGGCACTCCATTTCATACCTCAGTGAATATTCAACAGCCACCGTATTCAGCATGTCCTATTTTCCTCATTTTACAATGAGGAACTAAGCCCTAGAAAGTTATTTGCCCAAGCTCATATAGCTAATAAGTGGTAGATTCAAGCTCACATCCGTCACTTCTAAATATTGATCTCTGGTATGCTTCTACTGACATTTCAGCCAAACATTATTTGACCACTTGCTGGACATGATATTAGAATAAAAGATATGAATAGAAACACACTTTATGTGTAATAAAGACACTTAAATATTGTAATATGCAAAGGTAAATGCTATACTAAAAATAATATAAAATATACTACTGGAAACATGTAGGTGGAAGCAGCACTCCCTAGGGAAGTCAGGCCAGCCTTCAGAAAAGCAGTAATTTAAGCTGAGGTTTTAGTGCCTTATTCAACATTACATATATTCAATGTGTGTGTGTGCAAACACGCATGCCATAGTATAGTCCAGGAGTGAGTATCATGTGGCCTAGCAGACAAGAGACATTTAAGAGAGAAGAAGCCATGTGTGCAAAGGCCTGGAATCATGAAAGAACATAGATTGTTCAGGAAAAAAAAAGTAGGTAATGTGATTGGTTTTGGAGAAATATAAATAGAATAAATGTAGGGCAAGAAATTGAAATGTTAAACTGGGATCAGATTGTGAATATTTCATGGACTTGTCTTAAAGTTCATCTTCTGGGAGGTGTGAGTTATCATTTTTAAGCTATTGCTGAATTTAAAAATGTGATAGGAGAGCCTGATTTTGGGCAATATCAGCTTCATGGATAGTCACTGAAGTGAGAAGGATTTCATAGTAGAACTCAGAGGGCTTGCTGATGGACTGAGAGTAGAAAGGCAAGGTGTGAGATAAGGCAGTTGAAGTGTCTACTGAGATTTTTAGCTCAGTTCAATCCATAGGTACTGATGCCCTTACCAGGCAAAGAGAAGACAGAAGGAGGATCAAGTATGGTAGCCAGAAGAAGGACTAGGAGGGTGGGAGATGAGAAGAAACTAAAATTGGTTTGGATTGATCAAATGTAAAGTAACTAAGAAAGAACCAGAAAGTCAGAGATAATGAATACGTCATTTAATTTCTTTTGAATATGGAAAGATTTAGGATTTGTAACTACAGAATTTCTGCAAAAGTACAAATTTCTTAAACATTTTAATATAAGTAAGTTTTTGGTAAAAATCCATAATATTTTATGATCCAAAATCAACTTTAAAAACTAGTTTCCTCTCTCAAAGAGAGGACTGAAATTGTGCCTGTATTTTCTTTTCATACTATGCCTGTTGAATAGAGTGCAATTTCTTTCTTTTCCATATGAATGAGAAGTTAGAAAAAATGATTTCAGAGTTCATTTCAAAGCATCATTGAAGAATATATGATGACATTATATTAGCAATGATGAAAAGAATAAATTATTTTTTGAGATAATATTTATTTTTGAATATATTTTATAAGGAAATGGAAATAAAACTAAAAAAATGTTTCAGTTATTACATAAATGCAGGACTTGATTATTTTGAACTCTAATGCCTTCTGTAATACAGAATGTTTCAATGTATAACTTTAAAAAAATTATAAAAGGAATATTTTGCTAATCTTCAGGTCAGTTTCTCTCTTTAATTTTTCAAATAGATACTACTGTGTGATATTTGCCACCACTCTTTAACTTAAGAGTAAACTGGCAAATTCTAACTAGTATAAAATAATAATAAAACCCCTGAAAATTCTGTAATTCTGTGTTGCATGATCTTACAAACCATTATTAAATTGTTGTTTCTACACCAAGTTGTGTTTTACTCATTAGAATATCTCTGAATTACATTAGACTTTTACTTAACTATAATTAAGTAAATGATTAATGGGCATATTGAAATTAGAGATTATTTTATTGGACTATGGTCCTTTTTTTGATGTTCTTATAAAAATTAAATACTAAGATTTCTTATTTTAAAATGTTTCTTTCCTCTCTTTTTTTTTGTTTTCATTTTTACAGAAGTCTTAAATAGCCTTCTAACTAGATCAATCTACCTGACACTTTCCTTATTTATATTTTATTATATGTTGGACATATTGCCTTTAAGGGCTTTAAAATGAAGGTTTCTTTGTAGTTTCTAAAAATGCAAGAGCCATTTTGTCCCTTACAAACACAGCTTGACATACTGACATTAGTCGTGGTAATGTGAGATTTGAGAACTTTTACCCCGACATTCAAAAATATGTACACTCTAGTTCAGGGAGAGTGAGCCTTCAGTGCTGTTAACTGTTAAAATGGGGTCTAATTGAGAAGCAAAAGTTAAAGTTAGCATTATTGGACTTTAATGGGCTTTGGAAGTTCTTTGGATATCACTAATTATTCCACTAATATTTCTGCATCCATAGTATTCATTTAGGCAACAGAGGGGAACAGTTATTTAGGCTGTGAGAAAATTAATGGGCTTACCTACTCCCCTGTATGATAGAAGCAGTTATTTGGTGATTTTCTCTTAATGTTGGGCACCTGTGTGCATTAAAATTTCCAGATGAGGTCTTAGAAATGCATAAGTGGTTTCCTGTGTCTTAACCTTCATTTAAAAATATAATTACAGCAAATATAATATTCATTTCTGACTTTCATTTTTTAAAAACAGCTCTAGACATAACTTTCCTGATTTTGCTCACTAAGAGAAACTCACAAAAGTCAGTGAGTCAGATCTTCCAGAGTCACCTCTTCTACATAATAATGGCTGTGTCAGGAACCCAGTATAAAGTTTTGATTATAAAGAAGCTGATGTTATAAATAAAGTGACATTCATTCTTTAGTAAATTTGATTCACTTAGAGTTTTCATGATAGATCAGTTTTAATTTTTAGACATTCGTTTAGCCAAACTTGTTAGATGTCCCCTTATTACTATCTAAAAAATGATGGACTAGATTTATAATTTTTTTCCCCTTTCATAGAATATCTCTATGAATGTTTTCCCATTTTTAAGGAAACAATGCAGGTTATATACACAATAGTTCATTTATTTAAGAAAAAACCTCTTGGCTCTAACCTCTTGGCTCTTTTGCTCCATTCATGCTTGAGTTCACTAATGACATTTTAGGCAAAGCTTTTCCTTCCAAACTGGTACTTAGTCCCCCAGAATGCATCAGGCCTAACTTTTGCTCTGTCATTTAGTTCACTAATACTCTTGTGCCCTATGCCTAACCTTCTAACAACTTCATTTATGAGCTTTTTATTTCAATTATTTTTTTTTCATTTCTAGAAAATATATTTTACTTAAGTTCAACTATTCTCATTTTATTTGTATTTTAAAGATCACTGTTGTTTAGTGGAACATATTGTTCATTTACTTTATGCTCTCTGTCCACTAATTCAAATATCTAAAGCCTTTGTGGGTTCAACTTTCATTTTTTATCACAACAGACTCTTTATTCGTGGTATTTTGTTTCTTGTTCATTTTGAGAATTATGTGACTTTAAGTTTTCATCTTTCTTGCAACTTATTTGTTAGAATTCTTTGAGGCATATGTTGGAGGTAGCTGTTTTGAAAAAGTGCTTGCTTCTGTGAGGAGGCTAGGCCATTATCAAAGACCAGTTTCTCAAATTCTCAGTTGTGGGTTTTCTGTTCATTCAGGTAGAGCTCAGGACCACCGAATTTACAAATTGAGAATACTGTGGTTTATCCTTGAGTTGAGGGAATTGGTAGTGTGTGAATGAAGGCTACAAACTCCGATGAAGGCTTGTGTTGGTTATGGATTGAGTCTCAAGGAAGTTTTGGGGTTTTTTTGTTTTTGTTTTCTGTTGTTGTTGTTTGGTTGTTTCTTTTTTCTGCACTGCATTCAACATCAAGGTTTAAACCAGGCAGTTTTCTTTTTAGTTTTGGGTGGTAGTGGCAGTGGTTGCTGGAAAGGAGAGATGACTTTCTCATTCACCCTTAAAGTGAGAATTTAGCATTCTTGAGAGTGGAGTCTTTAGACTAACTTCTATGCGTGGGCCTTCGGTCTTGCCTCCTATTCTCTGAGCCACTCAAGACCTCATAAATTAAATTTTAAGTTCACCTAGATCAGAAGAAACCCTCTAGGTGAAACTACCATCAGTACTAAGCTGTTTGTATTCTTGCTTTCTCTTGGTTGTTGACCTGCATATTTATTATTGTCTTTCTATCTCCTTGATATGTCTAGGAAAAATTCTGAAGATCATTTATCTAGCATTTAATGTTGTTTTCACTGGGATTTTAGTCCTGGTACTTATTCTGACATATTGAATGTAGTGGTTATAGTATAGGTTTTAGAATGAGACTTACCCAACTTTGCTATCAACTATCTTTGTGATTATGAGCAACTTACTAATCTCTCTGTGCCTCCATCTCTTCACCTATAAAATAATAACAATAAAACTTACTCAAGGGCTTCCCTGGTGGCACAGTGGTTGAGAGTCCGCCTGCCGATGCAGGGGACATGGGTTCGTGCCCCGGTCCGGGAACATCCCACATGCCGCGGAGCAGCTGGGCCCGTGAGCCTGTGCTCCTCAACGGGAGAGGCCACAACAGTGAGAAGCCTGCGTACCGAAAAAAAAAAAAAAAACTTAAAAGAAGGGATGGCATGAGATTATGTATGAAAAGTATTTACATAGCACCTGGAAAATCATAATAGCTCAATAAAAGTTAGCTCGCCACAGCAGCTATAACATAACATTACACAAATAATGTAAATGGACTTTGT
The DNA here is from genome assembly GCF_949987515.2 of Delphinus delphis. NCBI lineage: Eukaryota > Metazoa > Chordata > Mammalia > Artiodactyla > Delphinidae > Delphinus > Delphinus delphis. The sequence continues at coordinate 40,912,205 of NC_082698.1, read as the reverse complement.
GGTTTAAAGAGCACTTGACAGGTTGTTAACCTGAGACTGACCCAGCCTCAGTCACTGACTTTAAGTGGACCCTCCGCAGTTCAAACCCAGTTGTGCAAGGGTCAACTGCATATAGGTTTTTGTTTTAAATCATGTGTTTATTGAAATTGAATAGACAAAGTTAAACTTAATAAACCTTTAAATTGATCATAAGTAGAGTACCTACTGGAATTTTTATCACTCATGTTTTAACTTGTTAGTTTCAACTGTACTTGGGAGAGAGGGGGTAGATTTGAAAGACTGCTAATGGTTCTGGCAACTATCCTCATGTGTGTTTTCTGAAATAAGATCTTTTCAGATTCCAAAGAGGATCAAACCTACTCAAAGATTAAAAATTTAAAGTGGAGTCATTACTAACAACATACATATGACAGTAAAGTTTTATATATTTGAAAAAAAAAACCCACAAAAGAAGCAGACTCACAGATATAGAGGACAATCCAGTGGTTACCAGTGGAAAGAGGGAAGGGGAGAGGGGCAATATAGGAGTAGGAGAAAAAAAAAAAGTGGTTATAATGGGATTATATAAAATCATCTGTGTGAAAGTTTTGAAAATTGTAAAGCACTATAGAATTTAAGAAATCTTTCATTCAATTAAAAAAAAAAAAGGTCCAGTAAACATGATTTTTTTAAACCCTGTATCTCATTTTTGACAATTTGCTACTAAGGTACTAGGGAAAATCATTTAAAAAAGATATTTCTGAGTTACCCAAACTTTTGTATTAAATGATTATTTGTTTCAGGAAAAGTATATTTAAAAACACCTTAATCTGTTAAGGTAAAATATGGCACTTTGTGGTTATAATAATTTAATAAATTAGGAATAGAGCAAAGTGAAATTACTTGTTTATTGAAATGGAAGTTAATCAGTAAGAACTGTGCAAAGAGGCTTAATATACCAAGCAATCATGATGATTTTTCTTTAACTGCCTTTTCTTTTCTAAATGTGATTATGTTGTGTTACAGGGTTTATTTTAAAATATTGAGGTTTACAATCTTACAACACAAAATTGAGTAGAAGAAGTCATACAGGAAACAGACCATGTATTGTGATTCCATCAATATAAAGTTTAAAAATAAGCATAACTAATCAATGGTGTTAGAAATCAGGATAGTGGTTTCTCTGGCGAACTGGGTATGGTTGGAAGGACATGATGGACGTTCTGGGTTGGTGGTAATGTTTGATTTCTTGATGCAGGTGCTGGTCCATTGGATGTGTATATTTTGCAAACTTTTATTGAGCTGTGTATTTATGATTTGTACATTTTTGTGCCAGTTTCTTATACCTCAATAAAGTTTGCATTAATGGTAAAATGTTTATTTCAGGGGAAATACCTATGTTAATCATAAGTGAAAGGATAATATTCAGCCTAATCTTTGACTGATTCAGCATGTCTTAAATTTGCTCACAGTATATGAAAGAAATGTCTTTGATTACTTAATTCAAACTGATTTTAATTTTAGTTGGGAATGTGCTTTTTATTTCTTATTTTATACTTTGTTAAATGAATAAAAACCTGGATTCAAAGCTTAAAAATAAACACTTTGATAACTATTTTTCTTTCTTTTTTTTCTCTTTAGTGATAATGTGACCTATGTTGGAATCTAATTACTGTTCCTCTAATGCAAAAACTAAGCTCTGCCGTTATGTAAAACATACGGAGCATTTAAAGAGATGAGCTGGTAGCTCAAGCTTGTCCTATTCTAAAGCTGAGAATTTTAACTTACGAATTTCAAGAAATATTTTATCCTGAAGCAAAATATCTGGATTTTTTTTACTTTAAGTTACCTTGTCTAACAGATAAATTTATCCTGAAATGTTTTAAATGGTTAAGCACATATATAGGATTTAAAGCTAGAAATTCAAACTTATGCTGAATCTCCACACACATTTGCTATTATTTACTATTATTGTCATTATTTGTAGCCCAACTTTACCACTTACTTTATAGTCTTTGGCTATTTACATTTAATAAAAAATTCACATTTCACTGCCTTGGTCATATTAGCCTCATTTCAAGTGTTCAGTGGTCATATGTGGCTAGTGACCACTGCATTGGACAGAGGACATGTAGAGTATTTCCATCATTGCAGAAAATTCTATTGGACGGCACTAATTTATGTAACTAGAATAATATATTCCTCAGAGAATTTTAGTTTTGTTGAACAAAATTATTTTTGTAGAATTATTAGCATTGTAATGGTAAATCATAAATGCTTGATATCTGATATTTAACAATAATATTTAATAAAATAAGAATAACCAGATAATAAAAATAGTAATTATAATAATTAAAATATAAATGTTACCCATCTAGTATCATGAATAAAGTTACATAGCCTTGTATAAATTCACTAAAACTATCTCATCCACCATTCCACTTTCAAATATTTCACTGTGACATAATTCTCAAATTGGCATTCTGAAAAATTTCCCTGAAGTAGAAACCATAGAGCCAGGCTAATATTATTATGCTCACAGCTTTATTTTTAAAAAAGTATTCTAAGCAACTATTTCTTTTAAAATTCTAAATGTGAAGAAACCTCAACATGTAGAACATAAGTACCTACAACCAGGAAAAAAAAATTGGTTAATCAGGATACAAGCTAATGAAAAAGGAAGCTGGATTGGTATTCTAACCCTCTCTAATTTTGATATGGCACTAACTAATTAGGATCTCTTCATATATATATCTAGATTTAGGGCTTCCCTGGTGGCGCAGTGGTTGAGAGTCCACCTGCCGATGCAGGGGACACGGGTTCGTGCCCTGGTCCGGGAAGATCCCACATGCCGCGGAGCGGCTGGGCCCGTGAGCCATGGCTGCTGAGCCTGCGCGTCCAGAGCCTGTGCTCCACAACGGGAGAGGCCACAACAGTGAGACGCCTGCGTACCACAAAAAAAAAAAAAAATAGATTTATTGTTTAAAAGATCTGAACACTGCCCTGTTGTCATTTGAGATATTTTAATACATTATTTTTTTCCCTTTAGGAAGTAGGTTAGATCAAAAGCACAATCACATGCTATGCCTATTACACAAGACAATGTTTAGGTAAACAGTTTCATCCTTACACCATTTTGGATCTCAGCCCAGAGTTGAACCCATGAAACATGCCAATCAAAACACTTGGTTCATCAGCTGGACTGAGTTAGTGTCTCTGTCCCTTGTATTCACAGTTTAATAGTCATTATCCTCTCATAATAGCCATTCAACCCTGTGTACACAAAGTCTATAAATCTATATAACAGCATCTAGAAAAATATAACCTTAGGAGGGCTTTATTGTGTTATTATTACACAAGAAATACAAACTGTCTTACAAACATAAATAAGCCCTTTAACAAAGGTTATTTTTTTCCTGCTTATTTATAACCTGTGTTTTTTCCCTCCTAGGCTACTGATAAAGATACCGGCAATTATAGTGCCATGGCATACAGACTCATAATACCACCAATTAAAGAGGGAAAAGAAGGATTCGTGGTGGAAACATACACAGGGCTTATCAAAACGGCTATGCTCTTCCATAATATGAGGAGGTCTTACTTCAAGTTTCAAGTCATTGCAACTGACGACTATGGGAAGGGCCTAAGTGGCAAAGCAGATGTTCTTGTGAGTAGATAAAACTTCAGATAGGTGGGCACATGCAAGTACTAACCAGGGGTCAGTGTTTTAATTCCTAGAACTTTTAAATGTTTGAAATAGGTCTTCCAAAACATGAATGTGATTAATTTTCATCCAGGTTGTTAATATGTATAGTTTAGAATATTAAAAAATACTTGATGGGTTGTTTTTTTTTTCTGACATTTTGGAAATGTACCATATCGTTTTTAAACATGACTGTGACAGCAATGTCTTAAGCACTGGTTTTCTGTTTGGTCTACAGATCTCAATTTTAATATAAAGTTGGCTGGAGCTACTTAAAATTTTAAAATGCTTCACAGAGTTGTGCTGTAGAAATTAAAATGTATGAAATTTTTATTACTGTTTACTTTTAGGCCTTTTGTAATTAAGAAAACAAAAGGAAATGTATTAGAGCAAATTCATGATCCAGCAGAGGTGACTTCCTTGTTTTACCAAAATCCCCACTGATGACATTGGTGATCCTTGACAGAGTTATATTTGGCTTCAGTCAATAATATCACTTTTCTACTCTGACTTTTTCTTAGGCTGTATACAAGGTCAGTGGTGGGTCATTACCAAGGGCAGTCTGATATTGGCATTTATTCAAAATACTCAACACCAAAGCATTTATCCTATGGAATTGCTACCAACTTTGGAAGTGTGGATTATTTAGACTTTTTTCTGATGAAATTAGTAAAAGTTATAATTATCATTACTATTGGAAATACTTGTCACATAAAGACAAAATCAAGTATAATTTTTCTTTTGCTGTTTATACCTTACTAAATCTTCAGTCTTCACTGTTCTCCTAATCTAGTTATCAGGACAATATTAACCATCAAATAGATGCAGACTCAATCAAATTTTTCTTAGGTAATGGTGAAGACCAATCACCATAATTGTGGTGGAAATGAAGACCAGAGCACTCTTTACATTTATAACAGTAAAGCTGCAATAGAATAAACAAAGGCCAGTCTAAGCCAAAACGCTTTTGACATAGAAGATATTAAGGTTGGCATAGATTTTCTGATTTAAATAAGATCTGTAAACCTTATATAAAATAATGTTGTCATTTCTCTTCCTGTTATTTAAGATACGCACATTGTGGTCTTTAAGGCAACATAATAAGGATACTACACTATATAATTAAAATATTATATAATTAAAATATTACAATAACATGAACAAAACATAACTATAGGTTATGTATGTAATATGTACATAAGCAATGTGAAGTTTATAGATTTCTCATTTGGACTCTAAACTATTGTGAGGAAATTTAAAAGTATATCTTTAAAATTATCCAAAATATATTTAGAAAGATAAAATTTAAGGTAAACATAATGTGATATATTTATTAACCACAATATGTATATGAGGAACCCTTCCTAGCAAAATGATATTTATTATAAAATCAGAAATCCTTTCAATCAAGAGAAGGGAGACGTAGAGAAATAAGGTTTAAGCAGAGGGAACAACACATGCCAGAACCAAGAAGGAAGGGAAATCATGACAGTTCTGAATGACTGATAGATATTTACTCAGCTTGGGAGAGTGAGGGAGAGAAAGTGAATGAGAGACAGGGCTGGAGATGGAAGTAGGTGGTCCATATATCAATAAAAGATGTAGCCCATATTAAAAATATTAGAACTTTTTCTTAAAATAATGGGAAATCGTTGAAAAATTTTTAGTAAAGGTGAGTGAAGATATGATTTTTAATTTAGATAAAACTTTCTTACTTAATGCAAATCTGCTTTTCCCCTGAGGCTGCTACTTCTGCTGCTGCCTTCTCAAGCAGTAGCTTTTGTTTGTATTCTTTTCTGTTTTTGTTTGTCACAGACTTCGTACTATCCACTGCTGGAGTAGGATCCTCAATGTACAGCATCACTGCTTCTAGACCCTCCTTCCTAGGAATCAGCCTTGATTTTCATCATCTGACTGTCACTCGCGGCCTCACTTTATTGCTGGGATCTCCCAAGCCTTGGGTCAATCCCCAACATATCTCAATGAGTTCCCCTCCTGAGTTACTGTTACTTTCTCCAACAATCCTCCAGTCCTAAGTTTGAGCAATTTCATTATATGCAGAGATGATTCTTCCAATATCCTGAACTCACAATCTCTTGAATGCCCTTCCTCCAATGGCTTTACTCTCCATCCTACTGCAACCACTTAAAACGTGAGTTATTTTTGCCATTACCACTTACGGCACCCCCTCTGTAACCTCCATTTCAAACCTCCCATTCTTTGACCATAATACTAGGTGTGTTCAGCTAACTGCAGCACTCTTCTACCTCCACCAAGACCTTCAGTCTACTTCCTGTTTAGCCTACTATGTTTTCATTTTCCCTCTACCCCTCATGTTTTTCTCTTTCCTGCTTGCCAGATTTATAGTACATTATTAATTATTACAAGCACTCAATCACATAAAAATGCAACTTCCTTGCCCTCTTTCCCTACATCACACTCACTTGGAAAAAACATAACTCTTGTTAATTCCAGCTTTCTCCTTTCTCCAGACCTATATCCATGCTGGATGCCTGCAAAAACATGTACAATTATATAGTTAGTCTTACTTTAAATTGATGATGAAAGCCCCCAAGTGAGCTCTTACATTGTCCAGTAACCACATTGTATTTCCTGGTCCATTCATATTCCTTCTCTCCTAGAAGAGCTTCTCTCTCACAATCCTCCAACGCTTCCTCATCCTCACAATTGCCTAATTAACTGGCATCCTATTTCACTGAAAGATAAAGAATTTAGAAAGATACTTCTACAACTCCTGCCACTAAATCCGCCTACTTACCAGTATTTTCACCAGCATTCTATGCCTTATTTCCTGTTTGTTTAGATGAATTCTCTATGCTTTTTTTTTTTTTTTTGGCTGCATTGGGTCTTCGTTGCTGCGTGTGGGCTTTCTCTAGTTGTGGCGAGCGGGGGCTACTCTTCACTGCGGTGCGCAGGATTCTCATTGTGGTGGCTTCTTTTGTTGCAGAGCATGGGCTCTAGGCACGTGGGTTTCAGTAGTTGTGGCACGCAGGCTCAATAGTGGTGTCTCGCAAGCTCTAGAGCGCAGACTCAGTAGCTGTGGCGCACAGGCTTAGTTGGTCCGCGGCATGTGGGATCTTCCAGGACCAGGGCTCGAACCCTTGTCCCCTGCACTGGCAGGCGGATTCTTAACCACTGCGCCACCAGGGAAGCCCAATTCTCTATGCTTTTATCTGGAGCCATTACTTCCACATGTGCAACAGATCCAATTCTGCTCACCAGCGCTAGGACACTGTTTCAGCAACTCTCCTACTTCTTTTATACATTATCAGTAACAATAGCCCCTCTTTATTTGATTATTCCCATAACTGTGCTATTTTTCCTAGCTTCAAAAATTATAAAAAAAAAAAACCCTCTTGACCTATATCTCGTTCCAGCTACCACTCCATTTCTATGTTCCTCTTTCCAGAAAAATTCATTGTTAGTGCCAACTCTAATTTCTCACCATCTAATCTCTTAAACCCTCTTGAACCAAAATTCCTCTCCCAACACTCACCCAGAATTGCTTATGTCAGCATCATCAATAGCTTTCACTTATTAAATGCACTGGTAATTTCAGTCTTCATCTTATTTGAACCATCAGCAACACTTGATTGATTATTACCTTTCCTAGGCTTTCAGGCCACCATGCTCTTATTTTTCTCTTCCCTCACTGTTCATTCCTTCTCAACCTCTTTTGCTGGTTCATTTTCTGCTCCTGACATTTTAGTCAATGTTCCGTAGGGCTTGGACGTTAATTCTCTTTTCTATCTGCACTCACTGACTCAGTAAACTCATTCAGTCCAACAACTTTAAAATATCGTCTATAGGGCTTCCCTGGTAGCGCAGTGGTTGAGAATCTGCCTGCCAATGCAGGGGACACGGGTTCGTGCCCCGGTCCGGGAAGATCCCACATGCCACGGAGCGGCTGGGCCCGTGAGCCATGGCCGCTGAGCCTGCGCGTCCGGAGCCTGTGCTCCGCAACAGGAGAGGCCACAACAGTGAGAGGACCGCGCACTGCAAAAAAAAAAAAAAATATATATATATATATATATATATATATATATATATATATATAGTCTATATATTAGAAAATGTCAAATTTATATCTTCACCCCAAAGCTCATTCCTGAACAGCAAATTCAAATGTCCAAGTGTACATGCAGTGTTACATTGAATATCTACTAAAGATCTATTTATGTTTCCTAAGCTGAACTCCTCTCCCTCATCACATCTCTCCTACCTATAATCTTCCCAGTTTCACTTGATGACCAAATGAACTTTGAATTCTTTAGGCTAAAAATTTCTTAATTCCTTTCTCTACTCAACCACACATTTAATTCCTCAGTAAATAATGTTGTGTATATATATGTACTATAAGATACATATGCTACATATGTGTGTTATCGGCACATTTTCCAAAAGTTCTGTTACAATTTGGTTGAACAATCATCATAACTCACCTGTGTCATTGTGCAAACTCACTAACTTGCTCTCATGCTTCCACGCTTGCCCTGCTAAAGTCTGGTTTTAATATAGCAAGTAAAGTGATATCTTAAAATGTAATTCAGGTCCTGTTATTTCTCTGCTCAGAACTTTCTAATACCACCCCAGTTCTTTCAGAGAAATTACTTAGATCATTATAGAAGACTATGAGACCCTTGGTAATCTGGCCTCCAATGATCCGTTTTCTACTCTTCTCCCTCTAACTCCTTCAAACCCAATAATATTGGCCAATTTGCTTTTCCTCAAATAGCCAGAAATGCTCTCACTTTAGAGATTTTGCAATGGCTCTACCTAGAATGCTTTTCCCCCAAACGTGTTCAGGACTAGCTCTCTTATCTCTTCTAAGTATTTGCAAGAGTGTATTTCACAGTGAAGCCTACTCTCACCATCCTAGTTAATATTGCAACATACTGTGTCATTTTACATCGCTTTATTGCTTTCTTTTTTCAAAAGACTTATCATATTCATGGATTTTCCTCAAAAAAACTCCATGAGGACATGTTATTTATTTATTTATTTATTTATTTATTTATTTATTTATTTATTTAACTCCCTGATGTTATCTCAAGCACCTAGAATAATTCCTTTTAGTGAGTACTAAATGCCTATGAGTTCAGTGAGTGAATGGCCCCTCTCTTACAATACAGGTTAGCAGTTCTCAAAGTGTGGTCCATGAAAACCTGAGGGTCCCCCAAATCATTTCAGGGCCCATGAGATCAAAACTCTTTTAATAAGGATACTAGGACATGATTTGCCTTTTTACCATGTTGCATTTGCTCTGCTGCTGCCATTGTATGCTTCATAGCCATACATAAACAGAAAAAAAGAAAGCCTGTTTCAACTAAGAATGCCCTTACTAATGCAGTAAAACATTAATTTTAACCAATGTCTACTCTTGACTAAATACTTTTTCAATATTTTCTGTAATGAAATAGGAAGTAGGTATAAAGCACTTCTGGTGTGTATGGAAGTATCATGGTTGTCTGAGAGAAAAGCTCTATGCAAGTTGAATTAGCTGCTTTTTTCAAGGAATAGCTTTTTATTTGAAAAAATAACTTAGAGATAAAATACGGTTATTCAGACTTGAATATTTGATAGGCATTTACACAAAAATGAATAAGGTGAGACTGTCAATTCAAGGAAAACAACTGACAGTATTTATTGTTAATGATGACATTCAAGCCTTCAAGCACAAATTAGAATATTGGGAAGCATGTATTCACTACTGTGAACTTGACAGCTTCCCCATTACTCAAAGACTTTTCTGATGAGATCAGTGGTCATATTAAAGAATTTGATTTTTTTTCTTGATATTGTGTAATGAAATGTGTCAACATTTGAAAAATCTGCAATATTCAGTGAACCAATATTTTCCAAATGACCAATGCAAGATGTTAAAAAAAATTCAAAGATAAAAAATCCATTCAAAGTGCAAGACAGATAAATGTATTTTAATGTAACTGAACATGGTTTTAGATTTCACATTGAAACTCACCTTGAAGAAGCTTCCACTTGAGTTTTGGTGGAGTATTGAAGAAAATATACACAATTATCTTTAAAAAGTTCTTAAGATACCTCTTCTTTTCAAGAAAAGTGAGGTGGCACCAGAGACAGGAGAGATATTGTCCAGTCCAAGCAGTAAATTGTGTGGGTCTCTATTCACTGTATAATATGTTAGCTCTGTGGCTTCCGAGCACTTGAAATGTGGCTAGGTTGCATTTAGATGTACTGTGTAAAATACACACTGGACTTCAAAGACTTAACATGAAAAAAAAAAAGTAAAAAGTCTCCTTAATAAGTTGTTTTAGATTGATTACATGTTGGAATGATAATATATTGAGTTAAATGTATTATTGAATTAATTTCACTAGTTTTTATCTTTCTATTGTGATTACCAGAAAATTGAAAATTATGTATCTGACATGTTTTTGTGTCTCACATTATATTTCTATTGGACTGCCTATCTAAACTATATGAGAATGAATAGAAAAAAGGGGAGTTATAAGAGGTTTATGAGAAAGAATTAAAAGGATTTAGAAGTAATTATGTAAATTCATAACCTCTGTTTTTGGAATTATGTGCTGCACAAATGTTACTTTTCTTTTTTCCTTTTGACAATACCTAGTAATTTTAATCCATTACAAAGATCAATCCCAAAAATGATAAAAATAATTTTTTGGAAAAACTTTCATGAGTAATTAAGGCATAAAGAATTAAGTGAAGCAACTTTAAAGTAGAATTTTTTAAGTGTTTAGTATAATAAACTGATGTGTATTTCTGAAAGTATTTGCATAAAGGCTATACTAGAAAAGTAACATAAATAAAGTCTAGTAATCTTAAACATATAAATATCTTTGCTATAGATGGTATAAGAAACCAATGATTCAGGGACATATAATATTTTTGAAAGATCAAAATTTAAGCTATAATAGCTTATTGTCTTCATAGTTAAACTATGTACCTTCTACATGAATAATATGTCAATACTTTAAGGAGATTTTTAAATTTTAAATTAACTATTTATAGGTAAATCTAAGAAAACTACTTTTGTAGTTAAATGCAGTCTGAGTTTTGTATCTTATCAGAATTAGAAATACATTATTGTTTTAAGAGTACAAAAGCATGTTTTCAAAATAATTAAGTTCAGAAGATATTTTTGATAAATTGTAAGCTTAATATGTATATATTCCAGAGGACCTTAAATCTTAATTCATTTTGTTTAACAAATTAAAAATTCCTTTTGAAGTAATTTATCCTTCTGAATAAAGAGAAAGTACTAACGGTCCTTTAAAGGCAAATGATAGAGTTACTTATATCTGCAAGGCCAAATTTTGCTTCCAAATAGAGTCCCTAGCACTTGAATTGATTGCATTCCAACAGTTTACTTGTAAATCAACTTCCAAAACTCAGAACTTATGTACACAAGGGGAAATTTTACCATTTCCCTGCACCAAATATAACTAACATTCTAGTTTTTCGTTGTTCTACAATTAGTGAAAATCTAACAGCTGTGTGTAATAAATCCCTGGGTGTTTGTCTTGGTAGGCTGATTGTGTAACAGAAAACTCTAAAATTTCAGTGGTTTAAACTAACAAGTTTTATTTTTCTTTCACATGACACAACAATGAGAGCATATATGGTTGGGTAGTGTTCTTGACAGCTCTCTTGCAAATGTTTCTGTGCCCTTCTCTATGGCCTCTTTATTCAGATAGAGATTGGGAAAGAAATGGGAAGTTCACTCATGAGGCAGATTTAAGAATATTTATTTCTTCCTTTCCACTAACTTTCCATTGGTCAAAACTCCACCATAAGATTCCACCAAACTCCAGAGGAAGTTGAGAAATCTACTCTTGTTGAGAAAACAGTCCATGATTACTATTTGTTCCAGGCTGTTTGCTTTTGAGCAGAATTTTTTTTTTTACCTTTCCTGGTCCAATGATGAAAGGAAGGGAAAAAAAGATAAGGAAGGAAGGAAGAAAAGAAAGAAGAAAGAGAGCAAAGGAAGGAAGAAAGGAAACACATTTGCACAAATCTCATATATATTTTTCTAGAGATTTTTACCATGTATTTTTACTACTAAAAACTAAAACAAAAAACAAAACAAAAAAAATAACAAAAAACCTTATATGTAATTTCTGTCTGTTTTTTTATTCAGGACCGATACAAAAAGATAAAAAGACAAAATTGCAGAAAATCTGTGATAATCCCTAATTCTAATGAACTTAGATTTTTTTTATGTGTGTGGAGACACAATCAAGATTCATGTACATGTTTAAGGGAAATTTAAACATTTGATCCCAGATGCCTGTAATGAGTTAGGGATACAGGATTGGAACTGCCAATGTTAGCGATTTGCTCACAGGTGATAATAAGATAGACACCTGGCTAGTGGGCAGACATGAATTATTAGGCCCACAAAATGGTTTGAAAGATTTCAAATTAGTTGTAAATATTTCACATAGTATTTCTTTTCCTAAAAAATGGAAAACCCCAGGAAATCTGCACCTGTTTTCCCACATGGCAACATTCATTAGAGATGAGTGGTAGCTGACCTCTTCAGAGGAGTTGTATGCTCTCTGATTTGAGAGACTTCCAGTTCTCCCTATTATTTCATACTTTTGGCTACTTCACTCATTTAGGTTACCTGCCTGGTCCCTGAAAACATTTGAGTTTGTGACTCCTGATAGGGCATCTATGGGCAAGTATATTTGCAGCCTATATCAAAAATATATATAAACATGAAGTTATTCCCTAGTATAAATTATATTCAGATATATGGTGCTAAATATACCTAATCCAGAGTATCCAATTCATGGTCCTGGTGTATATGCATTTACACAATTTTAATTGTGTAATGTATGTGCAGCACAGTGTATGATTTGACTTTACAGTTTTTACATCTGTATTGGGTAATAGTAAAGATCACATATTCTGGAGATTATGCTTATTTGGGCCCAGGTTATTAATGGCTCTTTGTTTTATTAGTTTTCATATTAAAAAATTGGAATGATAGTCATAACTACCTGATACGGTGATTTATAGAATTACATGAGTGCTAATTCCTGTAGAGCATTGAGAAAAACAGTAAATGATACATTGTAAGCAGAGAATAAATGCTATGGTTTTTATTCCATTTTTCTAAATAAGAACATAGAATGAACTCTAAATGTTACATGAAAGAATGGATTCATAAACAGCTGTTAAATTAGTTCATCTTGGCCCTCTCTGTAAGTTTGTATGTATATATCTCTTTATCTACACAAACATAAAGTTGGCTAAAGCAGACATGAATTCTGTATGTGGTGATTTCATGGAATGAATTATTCTAACTATCCATATCCCAGATTCTTAGTCACAATGAATAAATGCTCTCTTAGGATTTATAAAATCTAAAAGCTGGGTTTTCCATTTTTCTGAGTGTTCTTAAATAACCCAATTAAAGAAACATACAAAACCACCTTCGTTTATGCTTTTGTAAAAGCCAAGAAAACAAACGCAAAACCAACAACAGTCGAAGTCACTTAGGGTTCTATAACTTCTAAGTAAACAATTAGTCTGTCATTCTCAACCTGCTTCAACATACCTAGTAGAGATTGTGTAGCTAGAAATATCATTTATTCCTAAATTTATAAATGGGAAACCACTATGCATAGTAGGGAAGGAAAGATGTTAATTTTTGATTATAGAAATGCTAATGAGTAAAAGCCAAATGAATTCTGTTTTTTCTTCTTTCAGGTCTCTGTGGTCAATCAGCTGGATATGCAAGTCATTGTTTCGAATGTACCCCCTACTCTAGTGGAAAGAAGGATAGAAGAGCTTACAGAGTAATGGTTTTTCTTTACTTATATGTTTATTTTCATATGGCTATAGTTTTTTATTGAATTAAGTCATTTTAATAATTATAGTGTTCAGACTAAACATATATTTTATAATACCTTCTTAAAAACAATTTAGCTCACTCTTTTCTTGAAATAGGTAGCTTCATTTGGAATATGTGAAGATTCTAAGAGTACGTTCAAATAGGAATGAAAATTAGATGTGAGAAGATCTTATTATTCAGAATGCTTTGACTGATGGGTCAACATAAACTCAAAATGCTGCATATAACAAATAAATCATAACTTAATTATTTGAGTATATGTCTTGATTTTGTGGCCCCAGATTCTTGAAAAAGCTCATTACCTCAGTAATCCAGCTAGTCTGGGGAATGCTATTTCTCAAAGTGATGTATCTAGATGGCTAAAGCTTATTCTTTTAAAAACTAAGATTGCTAATTTTAAACAACATATATTTAAATTATTCTAAAATATATGTCATTCCCCTCTGCCTTTTGAACAGTGTGTACACTGTACATGGCTGAATATGTTACTGTTGACAAATTGTGATTATGAATTCACAGTTGTCTAATATTCTAAATGTTATCAAGGATTATTAAAATGTCTTTACTATTTCACTCTTAACTACCCTAACCTAGCCTTCCGTCATTTAATAATTTTATAGTTGTATTTGTTAGTTATCCCTTGTCTTCTGTTGAGTTCATGTTGACAGATGTCAATTACTGTCAATTTGTCTCTTTTGAGCAAAATATCTTACACTTCCAAGTTGCCAGAAGAAGCTTCAGATAGTCATACAGCTAACCTTTTAGTAATTATGTGTGAAATAAAATACAATAGGCACTGATTAAGGCATGAGAGACTCTCCTGTAATAAAAGCATATGTGCTTTGCAACCATTACTTGTTAGTTTCACAAAATTTAACCTATGGGTGTCACATAAAATGTCCTATGAAAGAGGTGATTATCAACATTTAAGTGTAGAATAGCAATCACACAGTGTCTTGTTTACTTCTGCAAAAGTGGTTTACACATGCTTAACCTTTATTAAAATAATAGCTGATTACACCTGAAAAAAGTTAGAATTATGCCTGTCTCTTAGCTGCTTTAATGTCATCTATTGAGGCAGGCTTTTCTGATTACCCTATCCAAAATAGATGACACTCTTCTCAACCTCTAAGCCTTTGTTCTGCTTTTGTTCAAAGCATTATTTAATGTTTATATTTATATCAATTTAACATAAGCTTCATAAGGATAGGAAATCTACTTTTCACTACCATAATCCCAGTTATATAGTAAGCATTTGATGCATTTTACTGAATGAAAATGTTATACAAGCAAAATCATGATGCCCTTTTCTTCATATTGAGACAAAATTTATAAAAACTGGAAAAAATGGCAATGTAAAAGTATAATTTCATAGCAATTATATGATTTATTCCTCTTACATGGATATGAAGATATGAAAGAGAAAAATCAGGCATCTTTCAAGTCTTGAGAGAAATATATCACTGTGAAAGGAGCTTTGACTTCATATAATACTGGTTTTGAAACATGAGCTTCGGCAAATAATTTAATCTTCCCCAGATTCATTTTCACCACTTGTTGACCAGATAAAACTGTCATAGAACTGTTGTGAGAACTAAATAATATAAGCCATCTAGGACGATGGAAATTGTGAACATTCAATGAATAATAGATATCCTATACAAATGAGGTTAGTGATCCAAAGTCAGTAGGGTAAGGCAGAGAGATGCCAGAGTTTTTGCATGTTCTATTAAAAGAGCATAGTTTAGTAATGGAGCTCAGACTATGGATTCAAATAAACAAGTTTGAATCCTATTATAGCTGTGTGACCTCTGAGAAAGATATTTAACACTTAGGACCACATTTTCTCATCTTGAAAACTGGAATAAGGATGTCAATCTTGTGTTGCTTTTGATAGAATTAAACATAAATTTGCTAGTGCAGTAAGCACAGCAGGCACATGCCAGATTCCCTTTTATAGTTTTTTTTTTTTTTTTTTTTTTTTACAATCTGTGTTAATTTAGAGATTCTTAAGCACAACAACTTTGGATCTCTTTTTAAAAAAAGAGGCTTTATTTTTCAGAGCACTTTTATGTTCATAGGAAAATAGAGTAGAAGATACAGAGAATACCCATATACTTCTTTCCCCCACACATATAGCTTCCCTCACTATCCACATCTTACACCAGAGTAGTGCATTTGTTATAATCAACAAACCTAGTTCGACACGTCATAATCATCCCAAATCCATAATTTGCATAGGGTTCACTCTTGGTGTTGTACATTCTGTGGTTTGGACTAATGTATAAAGACATGTATCTATCACTGTAGTATCATACAGAATAGATTCACTGCTCTAAAAAATCTTCCATGCTCCACCTATTCAAACCTCCCTTCCCCACTAACCCCCAGAAATCAGTGATCTTTTTACTATATCCATAGTTTTAGCTTTTCCAGAACATAATACCCTTGGAATCATATAGTATGTAGTCATTATGATTGCTTTTTGAAAGCTACTTTAGTAGATGGAAGTAGAGATAAAGACTGTTAGATCTAATCCAGCACCATGAAGCCCAAAACGCTCATTCTCAGTGTCTTGGGGTGGCCAGGAGGGGATGGGAAGGGCATAATGAAAACATACATATAGCCAAGGTAGACAGCAGAGTACCAATCTATTAATTAAAAATAGGAATGGGATAGGGAGGATGGGAGGGAGACGCAAGAGGGAGGAGATATGGGGATATACGTATATGTATAGCTGATTCACTTTGTTATAAAGCAGAAAGTAACACACCATTGTAAAGCAATTAAACTCTAATAAAGATGTTAAAAATATATATAGGAATTTATTGTTCCAGTGACCAGAGTAACGAACACATTCATTTCCTGTAGACGTTCTTAAATGACAAATCACATCATCATCAAAGCCATGTTCTGTATTTCCTATGAGACTTAACCCTATCTTAAGAAGGGGAAACTTGAACTGCATATGATCATCACTTTTATTTTTTCCTTTAGGTAGGCCCATATATGAGGCCATATATGAGGCCAGATCATAATCCAAAGCTTTTTTGATAAGAAAAAAATCAGTACAAATTGGGAGAGTTGATGAAAGAAAAAATTCATGACCTAATATATCCATTTCACAATGGGGAAGGTTTTTCAGAAGGGGTCAGTATCCTTTGATAGCTAAGAGCACAGTGCCTGGAAAACAGAATGCTCAAAGAGTAAATGTTAGCTGCTATAGGAATGCTAATAATTACTTCCCACTCCCTTGGAACTGGCTGAAATGGCTCTACTGAACAAAATTTTTATTACTTTGTTTTTTAATGCTTATAGAATTAACCAGTGACCCTTTGCAATGAAACACATCTCTTTTTAATTATATTAATGTATTCAGCAAATTCCCCCATAATGCGAAGCTATGCCCCTTACAAGTGGCCTCACATGTTTATGTTTTGAAGAATTTTAGGTTGACCTTAGCATGTATCTCTTTGTGAGCCTTGTTTTTCTCTTACAAATTCTTGAGATTGAGTAGAAATAGCTGTGAGGATAAAGTTAAGGAGACCTTATTATAACCTAGAAATGATTGGCAGTAATGTCTAAAGAAGCTAAGAAATGTTTGCATTTTGTGTCTTCTTCCTTTCTCTTTCCACTTCACCATGAAGCCCAGATAAAGAAGTTTGGGATTCTAAAATTTAAATCCTTAAAAATCTATGGAAATGGCATTTTCAAAAATATAAATAAAAGAGTTTAGAAATATTGTGTTATAGTATGAATCAGAATTGATAACTTAGATCTTGGAGTTGATCAAATGCTTCTCTTACTTTCTAAATACAATATGGAAATTCAGTGAAATCAGGACTTTATTGATGTAGTTATTGCTTTGGTTTGGAAGAGTCTATTTCCTAGAATATTTACATAGCATATGAAAGTGTAATTAATTTATAGCTCCTGGAATTAAGGTTCCAAACATACTTTAGAAATCTAGCCAAAATGTGTATTTCTGGGATAAGAATGATAAAGTCTCTTGGGAAGAAAACCTATGAAACAGTAAAAAATAAGTGCCAGCACTTACATTGTCTTAAATCTGCATAATAAAGACTTGGTGTTGAGGGGAAGGGTGAAGTTGAAAGGTAAATCAATCAACACATTATCTTTGATCATTTTTACCTACCCTTTGCTTTAGAGTTGAGGAGCTCAGGGAACTTTCTATAAAGGGATATATTAATAGTTTAGTAAGTATAAATTTAAAAATAATATTTTTACTTTTAATAATGTTATTTAAACTTTGTTACTTCATTAAGTTAATTCTTTTTATTATAATATTTAAATGTTAACAATAATTAGTAATTTATATAGCAAAATCCTTTTGCAAATAAAACTTTATTTCCAAAAAGAGGTAGTAGGCTGGATTTAGCCTGAGGGCTCTAAGTTAGCAACTCCTAATTTTAGAGCATTATACTTTGTAGAGAGAAAAAGTTACAATGCAATATCTATTCTATTCAAACTCCTATAGGAAAACACATTGGGGAACATCTTGTGTGAAATTCCCAAGTAATATATATTAATATTTTTTTTCCTAGGAAGGCTGTTCCTTTTGAATTCAGAGGACCTAGGCTCAAGCCCTGGCCCACCAGTGACTAGGAGGTCTCGGGCCAGGAAATTAAACTTTTTGATTCCTAATATCCATATCTTAAAGCTGGCAATTTAGTCATTAAAAAAAGGATAGGGCTTCCCTGGTGGCGCAGTGGTTGAGAGTCCACCTGCCAATGCAGGGGACACGGGTTCGTGCCCCGGTCCGGGAGGATCCCACATGCCGCGGAGTGGCTGGGCCCGTGAGCCGTGGCCGCTGAGCCTGTGCGTCCGGAGCCTGTGCTCCGCAACGGGAGAGGCCACGGCAGTGAGAGGCCCGCGTACCGCAAAAAAAAAAAAAAAAAAAGGATAGTTCCTGGTTGTAAGCACTGTAGATTTAACAGTGAACTAAAGCAAAGTCCCTGTTCCCATGATGCTTACATTCTGTTGGGGGAAAACAGCAAATAGAATAAGAATAATAAATTAATTTATAATGTGATGCTAAGTAGTGATAACTATGATAAAGACAAATAAAAGTAACAATATAAAAATATGAAAGAGAAGTACTATTTCATATAGGATGATTGAGGAAAACCTTTCTAATAAGGTGAAAGCTGAGCAGAAACCTGAGAAAAGTGAGGGAGAAAGTCATGGGTCTGTGGTGATGTGGGGAGGGTTAGGGGTGGAGGGAGTTATCCCAGAAAGAGGACACCACAGATATGAAAATCAAGATTAAGGGGCATACTGGTCATATCAAGATATAGATGTCAAGGTAGGGAATGAGTTATATAGGATCTCATAGGCCACTTGAAGGATTTAACATTTTACTTATAGAAAATTTATAGAAAATCCTTATAACTGTCCAATATAGTAGCCACTAGTTCCATGTGGTTATCGAGTGCTTGAAAAGTGACAGTTCCAAATGAGAGGTGCTGTAAGTGTAAAATACACACCAGATTTCAAAGACTTAGTACAAAAAAGAAAGTAAAATATCTCCTTAATATTTTTATATGGATTACATACTGAAATGATCATTTTTGGATAGATTTAGTTAAATAAATATATTAAATTAATCTCACCATTTTTATTTTTAATTTTCTAATGTGGCTACAAAAAATTTGAATTTACATGTGTAACTTGCATTGTATTTCTTTTGGGCAGCATTGCTTTAAATGTTTAACTTGCATTGCTTTAAATGTTCTAGCTTAAGTTTTAAAAGATCGTTGAGTGGGAGATCAGGAGACAAGTTACGAGTCTAGAGCAGTAGTCCAGGAGAGAGATCAATGTGGCTTGGACTGGTGGTAGGTATGGATATAGGAAGGGGTTAAGTTAAGGGTATAATTTTGAAGGTACAACCTACCGAATTTGTTATGGATTGGATGTATGAGAAAAGGTAAGAAACAATAATGACTCCTAGGTGTTGGGTCTGAGCAAATAAAATAAAAATAATATTTGCCATACTTGGACACTGAAGAATTTGATAAAATTATACATGGCGAAAGTAATGGTGTGTTCTTAGAGAGGATTGATTTTATTTAGCAATAGTTGATTCACATCCATAAAGACCCCAGATGTCAGCTTGCACTCTCACCATCGCCCTGATGGTTTCCCAACTTGGTGATGGATTAAAACTCCATTATCTATTACCCACAGTCACTTTTTTAGCCCTACATTAATATTATTCTCTTTTGTCTCATTTATTCCATGTGAACTGAGTATATTATATGTATCAGGTATGGTGCTGATATCAAACCAATGAAAATCTGTTAAAAAATATAAGCCCAGCTGGGACATATGAAGTATATTATTGAATTGAAAGTTTTGTTGTGTAGTTTTTCTTATCTGCTGTATGCTAAATAGAATTGCTATAAATGTTTCCAATCACATGCCAATTTTGTTCAAGTATCCTTCACACAAAGATGTAGTTGAAGTTGAAGAGGTTATCAACAGAGAATGACCATAAATGACCTAATTTTATCAGATAGTAAAGCACAGACATTTCAATAGCACAGCTTTGGAAAGTAACATTTTCTGTAATAGGCGTATAATAGCTGTAAAATAAATTGAAACCAGTGATAAAATAAAATATAAACTTGAAATAAAATGAAATCCTACTTGTTAATATTCAAGGTATAGTTATGATTCTTTTTAAAAAAGGTAAGTGTAATTTGGTTTTATTCAAAGTCTACGTGATTCATCTTTGTGACACAAAAGGGATGCATCTACTGTTTTTCTGAAATACTTAGTTTGGAACTTTATTTTGATAGAGAACGAAGTAACTTCCTGCCTTTCCAGGAAGAAATACTTACTTTCAACTAATTATGTTATAAGAAGTCATAGTTTTTTTACAAAATTAAGATAGCCCAGAATACAATATTTTTATCTTAACCTGTTAAACCTGACAAAGCAAAATATCTCTACATTCTCACTGCTATAATGCTGTAAGGGTCTTTACACTCTTAGGGAAAAAAAGGTATCCTACTGTTGCACCTTGACATATCACAAAATCTGGTGGAAAGTGTAATTTATAACGCCAACCATATGAACTCAAGAGTTCTAAGACCCCATGGTTCCCATAAAGCATAGACAGTTTTATTTGTACAACATAGTTGGCATTTCTCATGAGCCATGTGAAAGCTCAAATGGTATCATAAATTTTAAAAGTCCAGACTTAAATATGACATGGTTGATGACCTCTTTCTACCTTATTCAGCTTCTAGCATCATTGGGAGTTAAACACTCTAAATATATAGAGAACTTTTTTCAAGAGTTCATATTCAGTAACCATTAACAAAAACCAGGCTGTCATCATTTTTAATTTACTAAATGTCATTTCAGGTTGAAGGTGATTTTTTTCCTCAGCGAGCCTGTCAGAATGTCATGTTTGTGCTTCGTTTGATTTACAGGATTTTGGATCGCTATGTTCAGGAGCAAATTCCTGGTTCCAAGGTTGTGGTAGAGAATGTTGGAGCTCGCCGGCATGGCGATGCCTTTTCTCTAGAAGATTACACAAAGTGTGACTTGACTGTCTATGCAATCGACCCCCAAACCAACAGAGCCATCGACAGACATGAGCTTTTTAAGTGAGTATTTTTATTGTCTGTAACAGCTTTTTGGTTACAGTATCACCCATAGATAATCCTGATTTAAGGATATAAGTAAATAGTTTAAAACCCATCAGATTTTTCTTGAAAGTGAAGTGTAATCAAAACAAAAGAAAAAAAATCTAAGAAACAATACCTAGGGTACTCACGCCTAGAATTTTTAAGTCTAAGTATGAGATAAAGTGACTTCGGGGGATCTGTTCTCCTTGAGATGTCTGAGGATCCATTATGCTTTAGAGCAAGAAGCAGTTCACCGAGATCACCTTGCATCGGCTTCCACTCTTGCTCCAAGACCCTGCTCTTTGAGAGGAAAGCACAGATCCCTTCTTAAAGTGGCAAGTTGCCTGCAATGATGTCAGTAGGCTTGAATTTTAAGAACAAGCCTAGCTCTCTTCACGGTCTTATTGAATAGGCAAAAATTAACATCTGATTTTTCCCTTGACTTGGGGGTAGAGAACAGAGGAGATAATCACTTCCACCGAAGTCCATGTGACATTTCTTCCAGGTATGAATTTGAATATTTGAGTTTTAAATCCTTTAAAAATAAGGAATATACAAAATCTTAAACAAAACCCTGCTACATATTCTCCTTTGGAAATTATTCTAGAACAGCTTTAGTTGTTGTTGTTAGTTTCTCCTTTACTCTAGTGACATCTAGTGTCCAAAAGATTATTGGCATGTAATTCTTACCTAAAAACATGTTTTGTAGTAAAAATACATATTGATATATAATCATATATATATATTCTGAATATTCAGAGATGTGTGTATATATATACACATAATCTCCAAAATCCATTATTTCAGAATTTAGTTTTTCTATGTCTCTCTATATAATAAACATCATGCAAATAAATATATGCATATACAAATTTACATGCATATATCCATATATGGGTGCATGTTTTTATTTAGTAAACATCTATTTACCCATTTATTTATTAAAACTCATAAATTCTGAATTTAGTTTTACTTTATATCTGTTCATCAACAAAATTTCACTACTATTTTAGCAGCAATGAAAGTGATTTAGTATCAACTTAATTTCTTAAAAAGCCATAGTTATTAAGTATTAATTAAGTATGTATAATTAATTTATGGGTGATATGCAAGAGAGTATATTAATCACTATGAAGAAATACAGATTACTGAAGCAATGGCTTCTTCTCAGGTTTTAGACTCACCATCCAAACGAAGGAGCATTTAGGTCTACTAAGACAATAATTACTTTATTAATTTAAAAAATTATTTAGAAATATACATTAAAAGTAATTTTTATATTCTTTCGATTGTCACTATTAACATTTATTTAAATCTATCTGCATTCTTTTTTTAAAATTTATTTATTTATTTTTGGCTATGTTGGGTCTTCGTTGCTGCACACGGGCTTTCTCTAATTGTGTCGACGGGCTTCTCATTGCGGTGGCTTCTCTTGTTGCGGAGCACGGGCTCTAGGCACATAGGCTTCAGTAGTTGTGGCACGCAGGCTCTGTAGTTGTGGCTCACGGGCTCTAGAGTGCAGGTTCAGTAGTTGTGGCACACAGCTTAGTTGCTCTGCGGTATGTGGGTATTCCCGGACCAGGGCTCAAACCCCGTGTCCCCTGCATTGGCAGGCAGATTCTTAACCACTGCGCCACCAGGAAAGCCCTGCATTCTTTTTTATATACACTGGTTTTATTTTAAAATATGATGATAGATTGTTCAAATTTAAGGTGCTTTCCTAAATTTAAAAATATCTATTTTCTTTAGGCTGACAGCCTGGCTCTAAAGAGTAAAATAATGGTGATTATAATTTGAATTGTACTTGTAAATATTTTAGAGATAAAAGATTTGGAAACTGAAGCCAATTTGGTTTCAACTGACACTGTGAAGTACAAGATAAACATTCTTCATTCTATTAAGTTTTCCAAAACCTAGATTATATTGTGAAAAGTAGAGTTCTAAATTCAACTAAATAACTATTATAGCCAAGAAAAAAGGAAAAAAAAATAGAATAACTATAAATTTTAAAAAATTATATTGAGGAGAGGATGGAATAGCCATGAAGTATTAAAAATTTTGCCTTAGCGGTCTTCACCTTGAACTGTTAGCTGAGAACACTGGTCTAATTTAAACCCTAGAATTGTTCTTTGAAATATTTTGTAATGAGATTATATAGATATATTTCAAAATGCAACGTTGATATGCATAGATATTATTATCAGATACTATTACCTATTCTGAAGTCATAAAAGTTTTTGTATATTTAGTTTTAACACTGAACAAATGTACTAGAACATTGATTGTTGCCTAATGCCCAGACCAGTGGAAATAGGATTATCCTCTCAATTTCTCCTTATGCTAAAATCTAAGCTTCTGAGGCTGTTAGAATTTTTAGGGCAAAGATTTAGAAACAAAAAAGATACTTCCTCCAAGGAGTTCACTAAGATATTTAAAAATTGATTTAACAATATCAAAAAAATTTTAAAACTTTATAAGTGCATAGAGAAGACTGGAATGGCTTTACAACTCATTAATTACATATTTTGTTTCACAAGGTTATGCGTATGTTGATGATTTTGGGATATGTGAATTGCTTAGATTTTCTACAATAAGTGTATATTACTTTTATTTTCCTTTTATTCTTCTTGTGGTTCTTTGAGCATCTTTAATCTGCATTTTTGGGGGGTTTTGTTGTTGCTGTTTTCATTTCTGGAATATTCATAGACAATATATATTCAAATATTTCTTATACCCTGTTTTTTCTTTACCTTTTCTGGGACTCCAATTAAAATTTTTATTTCTCATAGCTTTTGGATGCTTGGTTCTTATTCCTCTCCCCTCCCCCAACATTCTTATCACTTTGTGGGTTTTTTTCAGCTAAAAGTACTATTTTGTTTTTTTATTTTTATTGTTTTAACTAATTTATTTTTTAACATCTTTATTGGAGTATAGTTGCTTTACAATGTTGTGCTAGTTTCTGCTGTATCACAAAGTGAATCAGCTATATGTATACATATCCCCTCCCTCTTGCACCTCCCTCCCGCCCACCCTATCCCACCCCTCTAGGTGGACACAAAGCACTGAGCTGATCCCCCTGTGCTATGCGGCTGCTTCCCACTAGCTATCTATCTTACATTTGGTAGTGTATATATCTCCGTGCCACTCTCTCACTTTGTCCCAGCTTACACTTCTCAATCCCCGTGTACTCAAGTCCATTCTCTACGTCTGCGTCTTTATTCTTGTCCTGTCCCTAGGTTCTTCAAAACTATTTTTTTTTAGATTCCATATATATGTATTATCATACGATACTTGTTTTCCTCTTTCTGGCTTACTTCACTCTGTATAACAGTCTCTAGGTCCTTCCATCTCACTACAGATAACTCAATTTCATTTCCTTTTATGGCTGAGTAATATTCCATTGTATATATGGGATACATATATACACATGTATGTATATATGTGCCGCATCTTCTTTATCCATTCATTTGTCGATTGACACTTAGGTTGCTTCCATGTCCTGGCTATTATAAATACAGCTGCAATGAACATTGTGGTACATGACTCTTTTTAAATTATGGTTTTCTCAGGCTATATGCCCAGTAGTGGGACTGCTGGCTCGTTTGGTAGTTCTATTTTTAGTTTTTTAAGGAACCTCCATACTGTTCTCCATAGTAGCTGTATCAATTTACATTCCCACCAACAGTGCAAGAGGCTTCTCTTTTCTCCACACACTCTCCAGCATTTATGTTTGTAGATTTTTTGATGATGGACATTCTGACCGGTGTGAGGTGATACCTCATTGTAGTTTTGATTTGCATTTCTCTAATGATTAGTGATGTTAACCATCCTTTCACGTGTTTGTTGACAATCTGTATATCTCCATTGGAGAAATGTCTGTTTAGGTCTTCTGCCCATTTTTGGATTGGGTTGTTTGTTTTTTGATATTGAGCTGCATGAGCTGCTTGTATATTTTGGAGATTAATCCTTTGTCTGTTGCTTCGTTTGCAAATATTTTCTCTCATTCTGAGGGTTGTCTTTTGGTCTTGTTTATGGTTTCCTTTGCTGTGCAAAAGCTTTTAAGTTTCATTAGGTCCCGTTTGTTTATTTTTGTTTTTATTTCCATTTCTCTAAGGTGGGTCAAAAAGAATCTTGCTGTGATTTATGTCATAGAGTGTTCTGCCTATGTTTTCCTCTAGGAGTTTTATGATGTCTGGCCTTAAATTTAGGTCTTTAATCCATTTTGAGTTTATTTTTGTGTATGGTGTTAGGGAATGTTCCAATTTCATTATTTTACATGTAGCTATCCAGTTTTCCTAGCACCACTTATTGAAGAGGCTGTCTTTTCTCCATTGTATATTCTTGCCTCCTTTATCAAAGATAAGGTGACCATATGTGCGTGGGTTGATCTCTCAGCTTTCTATCCTGTTCCATTGATCTATATTTCAGATTTTGTGCAAGTACCATACTGTCTTGATTACTGTAGCTTTGTAGTATAGTCTGAAGTCAGGGAGCCTGATTCCTCCAGCTCAGTTTTCTCCAGATTGCTTTGGCTATTCGGAGTCTTTTGTGTTTTCATACAAATTGTGAAATTTTTTGTTCTAGTTCTGTAAAAAATGTCATTGGTAGTTTGATAGGGATTGCACTGAACCTGTAGATTGCTTTGGGGAGTATAGTCATTTTCACAATGATGATACTTCCAATCCAAGAACATGGTATATCTCTCCATCTGTTTGTATTGTATTTGATTTCTTTCATCAGTGTCTTGTAGTTTTCTGCATACAGGTCTTTTGTCTCCTTACATAGGTTTATTCCTAGGTATTTTATTCTTTTTGTTGCATTGGTACATGGGAGTGTTTCTCCTTCATTTCTCTTTCAGAGTTTTCATCATTAGTGTATAGGAATGCAAAAGATTTCTGTGCATTAATTTTGCATGCTGCTAGTTTACCAAATTCATTGGTTAGCTCTAGTAGTTTTCTGTTAGAGTCTTTAGGATTCTTTATGTATAGTATCATGTCATCTGCAAAGAGTGAAAATTTTACTTCTTTTCTAATCTGGATTCCTTTTATTTCTTTCTCTTTTCTGATTACTGTTTGTAAAACTTCCAAAATAGTGGTGAGAGTGGGCAACCTTGTCTTGTTCCTTATCTTAGTGGAAATGGTTTCAGTTTTTCACCATTGAGAATGATGTTGGCTGTGGGTTTGTCATATATGGCCTTTATTATGTTGAGATAGCTTCCCTCTGTGCCTGTTTTCTGGAAGTTTTTATCTTAAATGGCTGTTGAATTTTGTTGAAAGCTTTTTCTGCATCTATTGAGATGATCATATGATTTTTATCTTTCAGTTTGTTAATATGGTGTATCACATTGATTGATTTGTGTATATTGAAGAATCCTTGCATTCCTGGAATAAACCCCACTTGATCATGGTGTATTATCCTTTTAATGTGCTGTTGGATTCTGTTTGCTAGCATTTTGTTGAGGATTTTTGCATCCATGCTCATCAGTGACATTGGCCTGTAGTTTTCTTCTTTGTGACATCTTTGTCTGGTTTTGGTATCAGGGTGATGTGACCTTGTAGAATGGGTTTGGGGGTGTTCTTCCCTCTGCTCTATTTTGAAGAGTTTGAGAGGCTTAGATGTTAGCTCTTCTCTAAATGTTTGATTGAATTCACCTGTGAAGCCATCTGGTCCTGGGCTTGTGTCTGTTGGAAGCTTTTTAATCACAGTTTCAATTTCATTGCTGTGATTGTTCTGTTTATATTTTATATTTCTTCCTGGTTGAGTCTCCGGAAGGTTGTGCCTTTCTAAGAATTTGTCCATTTCTTCCAGGTTGTCCATTTTATTAGCATATTGTTGCTTGTAATAATCTCTCATGATCCTTTGCATTTCTGCAGTGTCAGTTGCTACTTCTCCCTTTTCATTGCTACTTCTATTGATTTGAGTCTTTTCCCTTCTTTTCTTGAAGAGTCTGGCTAATGCTTTATCAATTTTGTTTATCTTCTGAAAGAACCAGCTTTTAGTTTTATTGATCTTTTCTATCATTTCCTTCATTTCTTTTCATTTATTTCTGATCTAATCTTTATGATTTCTTTCCTTCTGCTAACTTTGGGGGTTTTTTTGTTCTTGTTTCTCTAATTGATGTAGGTGTAAGTTTAGGTTGTCTGTTTGAGATTTTTCTTGTTTCTTGAGGTAGGATTGTATTGCTGTAAACTTCCCTCTTTGAACTGCTTTTGCTGCATCCCATAAGTTTTGGGTCATCATGTTTTCATTTTCATTTGTTTCTAGGTACTTTTTGATTTCCTCTTTGATTTCTTCAGTGATCTCTTGGCCATTTAGTCGTGTTACTTAGCCTCCATGTGTTTGTATTTTTTACAGATTTTTACCTATAATTGATATCTAGTCTCATAGTGTTGTGGTCAGAAAAGATACTTGATATGATTTCAATCATCTTAAATTTACCAAGGCTTGATTTGTGACCCAAGATATGATCTATCCTGGAGAATGTTCCATGAGCACTTGAGAAGAAAGTGTATTCTGTTGTTTTTGGATGGAGTGTCCTATAAATATCAATTAAGTCCATCTTGTTTAATGTATCATTTAAAGCTTATGTTTCCTTATTTTCATTTTGGATGATATGTCCATTGGTGAAAGTGGGGTGTTAAAGTCCCCTACTATGATTGTGTTACTGTCGATTTCCTCTTTTATGGTTGTTAGCATTTGCCTTATGTATTGAGGTGCTCCTATGTTGGGTGCATAAATACTTACAATTGTTATATTTTCTTCTTGGATTGATCCCTTCATCATTATGTAGTGTCCTTCTTTGTCTCTCCTAATAGTCTTTATTTTAAAGTCTATTTTGTCTGATATGAGAATTGCTACTCCAGCTTTCTTTTGATTTCCATTTGCATGGAATATCTTTTTCCATCCCCTCACTTCCAGTCTGTATGTGTCCCTAGGTATGAAGTGAGTCTCTTGTAGACGGCATATATATGGGTCTTGTTTTTGTATCTATTCAGCCAGTCTATGTCTTTTGCTTGGAGCGTTTAATCCATTTACATTTAAGGTAGCTATCAATATGTATGTTCCTATTACCATTTTCCTAATTGTTTTGGGTTCATTATTGTAGGTCTTTTCCTTCTCATGTGTTTCCTGCCTAGAGAAGTTCCTTTCGCATTTGTTGTAAAGCTGGTTTGGTGGTGTTGAATTCTCTTACCTTTGCTTGTCTGTAAAGGTTTTAATTTCTCCATCAAATCTGAATGAGATCCTTGCTGAGTATAGTAATCTTGGTTGTAGGTTTTTCCTTTTCATCTCTTTAAATGTGTCCTGCCTGTCCCTTCTGGCTTGCAGAGTTTCTGCTGAAAGATCAGCTCTTAACCTTATGGGGATTCCCTTGTGTGTTATTTTTTGTTTTTCCCTTGCTGCTTTTAATCTGTTTTCTTTGTATTTAATTTTTGATAGTTTGATTAATATGTGTGTTGTCATGTTTCTCCTTGGATTTATCCTTTATGGGACTCAATGCACTTCCTTTGCTTGACTATTTCCTTTCCATATTAGGGAAGTTTTCAACTATAATCTCTTCAAATATTTTCTCAGTCCCTTTTTTTTTCTCTTCTTCTTCTGGGACCCCTATTAATCGAATGTTGGTGCGTTTCCTGTTGTCCCAGAGGTCTTTGGGACTGTCCTCAATTCTTTTCATTCTTTTTTGTTTATTCTGCTCTGTGGTAGTTATTTCTACTATTTTATCTTCTGGGTCACTTATCTGTTCTTCTGCCTCAGTTATTCTGCTGTTGATTGCTTCTAGAGAATTTTTAATTTCATTTATTGCATTGTTTATCGTTGTTTGTTTGCTCTTTAGTTCTTCTACTTCCTTGTTAAACGTTTCTTGTATTTTCTCCATTCTATTTCCAACATTTTGTATCATCTTTACTATCATTACTCTGAATTCTTTTTCAGGTAGACTGCCTATTTCCTCTTCTTTTGTTTGGTCTGGTGGATTTTTATCTTGCTCCTTCATCTGCTGCATGTTTCTCTGTCTTCTAATTTTGCTTAACCTCCTGTGTTTGGGGTCTCCTTTTCACAAGTTGCATGTTCGTAGTTCCCATTGTTTTAGTTGTCTGCCCGCAGTGGGTAAGTTTGGTTCGGTGTGTTGTGTAGGCTTCCTGGTGGAGGGGACTGGTGCCTGTGTTCTGGTGGATGAGGTTGGATATTGTCTCTCTGGTGGCGGGACTGCATCTGGTGGTGTGTTTGGGGGTGTCTGTGAACTTATTATGATTTTAGGGAGCCTCCCTGCTAATGCGTGGGGGTTTTGTTCCTGTCTTGCTAGTTGTTTGGCATAGGGTGTCCAGCACTGTAGCTGGCTGGTCATTGAGTGGAGCTATGTGTAAGTGTTGAGATGGAGATCTCTGGGAGATATTACATGATATTACATGGTGCCGGGAGGTCTCTTGTGGACAAGTGTCCTGAACCCGGCTCTCCTACCTCAGAGGCTCAGGCCTGACCCCAGGCCACAGCACCAAGACCCTGTCAGCCACATGACTTAGATGAAAAGGGAGGAAAGAAAAAGAAGGAAATAAAATAAAATAAATAAAATAAAATAGTTATTAAAATAAAAAATATTATTAAGAAATAAAAAAATAAGTAATAAAAAAAAGAAAGAAAGAAGAGAGCAACCAAACCAAAAAACAAATTCACCAATGATACCAAGCACTAAAAACTATACTAAAAAAAAAAACAAACGGACAGACCGAACCCTGGGACAAACGGTAAAAGCAAAGCTATACAGACCTAATGACAGAAAGAAGCATATACATACACACTCACAAAAAGAGAAAAAGGAAAATAAAATATATTTATATAACAAAAAGGAGGAAGAGAGCAACCAAATCAATAAACAAATCTACCAATTATAATAAGCTTTAAGTACTAAACTAAGATAAACATAAAAACAGAAACAAATTAGATGCAGAAAGGAAACCCCAAGTCTACATTTGCTCCCAAAGTCCACTGCCTCAATTTTGGGATGATTCGTTGTCTATTCAGGTATTCCACAGATGCAGGCACATCAAGCTGACTCTGGAGATTTAATCTGCTGCTCCTGAGGCTGCTGGGAGAGATTTCCCTTTCTCTTCTTTATTCTCACAGCTCCCAGGGGCTCAGCTTTGGATTTGGCCCCGCCTCTGCGTGTAGGTCGCCTGAGGGCATCTGTTCCCCACCCAGACAGGACGGGGTTAAAGCAGCAGCAGCTGATTCGGGGGCTCTGGCTCACTCTGGATGGGGGGAGGGAGGGGTACGGAATGTGGTGCGAGCCTGTGGTGGCAGATGCTAGCGTGACATTGCACCAGCCTGAGGCGCTCTCTGTGTTCTCCCAGGGAAGATGTCCCTGGATCACAGGACCCTGGCAGTGGCGGGCTACACAGGCTCCCGGGAGGGGAGGTGTGGATAGTGACCTGTGCTTGCACACAGGCTTCTTGGTGGCGGCAGCAGCAGCCTTAGCGTCTCATGCCCATCTCTGGGGTCCGCACTGATAGCCGCAGCTTGCCCCCATCTCTGCAGCTCATTTAGGCGGTGCTCTGAATCCCCCCTCCTCGCGCACCCTAAAACAATGGTTCCTTGCCTCTTAGGGAGTTTCAGACTTTTTCCCGGACTCCCTCCCAGCTATCTGTGGCGCAGTAGCCCCTTCAGGCTGTGTTCACACAGCCAACCCCAGTCCTCTCCCTGGGGTCTAACCTCTGAAGCCGAGCCTCAGTTCCCAGCCCCTGCCCATCCTGGCAGGTGAGCAGACAAGCCTCTCAGGCTGGTGAGTGCTGGTCGGCACCGATCCTCTGTGAAGGAATCTCTCCGCTTTGCCCTCTGCACCATTGTTGCTGTGCTCTCCTCTGTGGCTCCAAAGCTTCGCCCCCCGGCCATCCCCCATCTCCACCAGTAAAGGGCCTTCCTAGTTTGTGGAAACTTTTCCTCCTTCACAGCTCCCTCCCAGAGGTGCAGGTCCCGCCCATACCTATTCTTTTGTCTCTGTTTTTTCTTTTGCCCTACCCAGGTACCTGGGGATTTTCTTGCCTTTTGGGAAGTCTGAGGTCTTCTGCCAACATTCAGTAGGTGTTCTGTAGGAGTTGTTCCACATGTAGATGTATTTTTGATGTATTTGTGGGGAGGAAGGTGAGCTCTACATCTTACTCCCCTGCCATGTTGAAGGTCCCTCCCTCTTTGTGTTTTAGTTTGAATAAATTCTGCTGCCCTGTTTTCAAGTTCACTGATTCGTCTATGTTAGCCTATTGATAAGCTCATTGAAGGAATTCTTCATCTTCATATCTTTTTAAAAAATTCTTGCATTTCCATTTGGTTCTTACAGTTTCTACCACTTTACTGAGTTTCTCCATCATTTTAGGCATGTTTTCTGCGTTACTACTAGATCCTGTAAAATATTAATCAGAGTTGTATCAAAGTCCCTATGTGACGGTTCCAATATCTGGGTTACCTCTGTGTCTGGTCTATTGCTTTCTTTATCTTTCAGCAGTTCCTGAATGCCTGTGACACAGAAAGGGTTTCTCTCCATTCTCTTAACTCTCCCGATGTAGTAAATGGCTCTTGCTTATTGCTTGGTTCTACTCTAAGGGTGAGAATGAGACAATGAGAGGTTGGGGGATTCTGTTTTCCTTGTCTAGCCGGTGTGCCTAGGATTTGGGGTGGGGCTTTCTCAGCTTTTCTTCCATGCCTTCCCATGGCATCCATACTCTGCTTCATATTTGTGGAGGTTCTTGGGTGTAAGAGAGTTCCCTGCCCCTCCCCAACCAGTAGTAGACCTCTACTTTGCAGGGTCTTAGGCCCAAGAGAGCTCCTTCTCCTCCCCCAGATGGGGTGGATTTTGCTCATAGCTCTTCTCCAGAAGCAGTGGACCTTTACTTGAGCCTTAGGGATGGGAGTACTTCCTCCCTCTCTCTATATATGGCTCTTGCTTTATGTGAGATACAGGTCCAGAAAATTGCAGAGCACCCCAGCCTTAGCTGCCTATATCCCTGCACTATGAAGAGGATTTCTCTGGTCCCTGCCCTGTACCCAATCTATCTTATGGTGGGCCATGGAAAAGAGTTTGCGAGTGAGTGCAAACCCCCACTTGTGTTTGTGGGTCACTTATTCTATCTAACCTTACATGCTGATACACACTTAGCTTTTAAGCATTTATTAAAAATTTAGCTGGTTTGTTTTATTTGAATTTATGGTACCTACTTGTGGCTTGTTCTGAGAAAGGTGAGACAATACATGGTCTCATCCCACTGTTGGAGGAAACTGTCACTCTTTGGAATTTGGTTTTATGCTTGCAAAAAAATTTATGATTTTAATGCTATTTGACTTCCCCTTCATTAGGGTGGGTGCCACATTCTCTTAAGGCTTTCTGCCTTCTGAGCAGAAACAGACCATACTATTTTAAAGCAAAACTTAATTAAATTTAAAAATGAGCAAATACAATTTTAGCTTGTACACTTAATAGTCCAGTCTGCTTAAAATTAGTCTGTCCAGATAGTAAATGAGATATAAAGAAGAAGGAGAGAAAGCTGATATATTCTACAAACTGCATTTAAAAGTACAGTGTTAAAGGGCTTCCCTGGTGGCGCAGTGGTTGGGAGTCCGCCTGCCAATGCCCTGGTCTGGGAGGATCCCGTGTGCCGTGGAGCGGCTAGGCCCGTGAGCTATGGCCGTTGGGCCTGCATGTCCGGAGCCTGTGCTCCGCAACGGGAGAGGCCGCAGCGGTGAGAGGCCTGCGTACCGCAAAAAAAAAAAAAAAAAAGTACAATGTTAAAAAATACTTTAAAATAAATCTAACTACCAACTTCTGATAAAACTTCTTTCAACTTACTAAGTCCAGAAAAAAAATTCAATATACTGAAAATCCAAATAATTGGAAAACTAAATGTTAGAATTTAGTTAAAATAATTGTGGAACTGTATAGAGGAAATAGTGGTCCACCCTTGATTTGTTTTATTAAGAACAACCTTATCCAAGTGGAATGAATGTGGGCAGATATGTTAACCATTGCCAATTCTGTAAACCTGTTTCAGAGACGCACATTATTTACTGACAAAGGAAATAGGCAGTTGCCCCTCCACTGTTTAGGTGTGTGCTTTTGTGAAGTACAGAATACATTCTCCTGCTCACCCTCCCCTTTATTTCTACATCCATATGTACATTGAAACACTGAAATCCTCAAGGTAAAATGCAGAGTGGTCTGTAGTTATACATTGTACTTTGAAAGTTGTGTTCAAGTGAATGGAGCCAGGGATACCTGTTTGCATGTGCTCCATCAGTTGGGTGAATCAGAAGACATGGAATTGGCTTAGGAATTTACCTCATGTCAGGAAAACAGAGCAGTAATTAATTAATCTTGGCTAAATACTAGGAAGGGGTCTGTTCACCTCACCCTTAGACTTGAAAAGCATTTTAACCAGCAGCTAAGTAGACTATGGATGAGAATAAAGAGAAAATCACATTTCTTTATTGATATTGAATCTGACAGCTTTATCTCCTTTCTAAATAAGTAAGGTGAAAAATGGGATCAGTAATAAATACTGAAAAACAAAATAAAAGAAATAACACCCTGATGACTCAGAGGTAGACTATATCTCTGGAAATAATTCTCTTACAGAAACCACTAGAAAACAGTTTAATATTTTCTGTAGAAAATAAGACCGTATAAGACAAATGGTGTATGTGTTTTGCATGCCCTGAATCCTTACCTGCTTCTGGTAAAAAATGCTCCACAAAAGAATAGTGAGGATTGACCTTCTCCAAATGGTGGTGGGCTTTTTGTTTTGTTTTGTTTTGATTTTAGCCATGTGGCATGTAGGATCTTCGTTCCCTGACCAGGGATTGAACGCATGCCCCCTGCAGTGGAAGTGCGGTGTCTTACCACTGGACCACTAGGGAAGTCCCTGGTGGTGGGCTTTGATGAAGTGCTTTCCCCTCAGGCCATTTGGAGTATGCCTTTCCTCTGCTCACATGGAGTAGGTGTGGGTTAGTGCACATTCACGAGAAGGTCAATTAGATTTCATCTCAAGGATTTACATGGATGTTAGGAGACAGTAGAGCTCTTAGTCCTGAAATCAGAAAAAGTATAAAACAAAAGCCTGAAGTTTCTTGGGGCTAATTTTTCGATCTTAGGAAGAAATTCTCCTAAAATCCATTGACTATCTGGATTCAACCTTGCCTAGAATGAAAAAGCATCTGAAAAATAAACTGGCAAAATGAAGTATACACATAAGAAGTTCACAGCATATTATAGAAAAGAAAAAAATAATCATAACAGAAGTCAGAATATATTTAGAGGACAATCAAGATACAACCTGATAATTGCATGTATCTCTGAGGTAAAAATGTAATTAAAATATTTCATTACATTACAGGTGAAATGAATGAAAATGTTGTCATATGTCCTCGAAAAGTACCTGAGTATGTTTTAAAACTATTGAAACAAAAAAAAAAAAGACTTAATCGTAAAGGAATAAAAATTAGATAAGCCTTATACATCCCACCTGCATGATGAAATGCCAAAAATCAATGGGATCAAATCCACAATATTTTAAGGAAAATGTTATGACTTAAGAATGTTGGCCTAGGCAAGTTGTTTTGCATATATACAGCAAAAAAGAAAGATATTCTAGATCAGTTATGGATTCAAAAGCTATCAACTCTTCTAGTAAACAATTACTTACGATCACCGAAATTGAGAAATAAAACAAAATGAAGATCTAAATAATGGAGTTATTGTAGCGTAAAAAGACTAATAAATCTTCCTTTAGGTGGTTTGGATATCAAATAGAATCCAGTAGGAATCCAATAGAATTGTGATCCGTGGATACACATGATAGGAATAAATTTTCCCTGCAATTAATGATCTTCCTCTGCTTCTGATCCTTCCCAGTTTCTAATGATACAGTTCTTGCGACATAACTCTTATCTGTACTTCATTTGGAATTTCTTACTTTATCTGATAAACAATTCAAACAAAGTGTTTTACAATTCTATTCCAATCTAGAACTTAGAACAATGGGTAAAACTTTATTATACTTCTTAATGTATCTGAAAATGGCCTGGAAAAATTGATATAAAAAGTATATTTTCATCTCCAAAAGCATATTCGTAAAAAAACAAGGAAAGCATCCTAACTGCCTTAAGTTATAGCATGAAAACTTAAATGAAAAACTGTGTAGCTTTAAAACTAAAATTGAGTTACTTGAGCCATTAGGTTTCCTAAATTGGAAGATTAATAAACTATCCAGTGGAATTCATATCTGATATCAAGCATCTCCTTGTTTTTTTCTCTATGGAAGCTATGAACAGTGTGTTTAACTAGATTTAAAGTCATCATGATCACTTGGAAAATTAGAATAAAAAGTATTCAAAGGGATGAAATAGCCTGTAAAATGCACAAGCATAGCATTCTTTGGTTACCATTTGATGGTGAAACTTGGGGCCATTTAAATCTTTTCTTTCACATTTCTTTGTATTTTCCACATCTTCAGCATAAGTATGGTATTTTATATTAAGACATGTATTTCTAAAATATTTTCACTTTGTGTATGCTGTGTAGTTACAAGTATATAAAAATGTTTATTAATAGCAAAAAAAAAAAAAAAGATTAGACTTGAGTACACCAAAATATTAGCAGTAGTAATCTTTGTATTGTGGGCATTTGAGTAATTTTGCCTTTTGAACTATTTTGTGTTTTTCAATTTTCTATAGCTTTCTAATTTTCTATACCTTTATAGATAAAAGTCTTAAAAATTAAAAAAAATACCTAAGACATATTGCGACTTTGTGGTTTTAAGAACATAATCGTTGCTTCAGTATTATAGGATTTGTAAAGGATCATTTAAGTGTTTCTGCGGAATTTTGAAAAAAAAATGCCTGCTAATTACAGCATAAAATATGTAAAAAAAATTGTTCAGTCTAATAGAATTAAGTAACAATTATTCCTTAATTCTCCTCCCCAACACAATGCTCATAGTTGGAATTGCATTATTTAGAGAAAGGGTTTGCAAGAACTACTAGATTAAATTGACCACCAATTCCTGTCATCCTGACTACACTGATTTACTACCTGCATCATTTATTTAGTTTTCTCTTTCCAGGAAGAAAAAACTTTTAATTTGTTCACTCCTAGCCCATAAAGGTATTTTGGTTTGAGATTTGAGAGTGTCAGTATTTAAGGTGGTGTGTTGAAACACAAAGATACACTATGAAGGCTTGGGTTGGTATCTCAGATTTCCCTAACTGTGTAGCTTTGTGGTCTGCAGGAAGTCAGTATTAAGGTTCTGTTTTACAGGACTACTTTGAGAACCGAAGGATATATAATGCAGGAATATATTTTTAAACTATACTAAATAATTTAGAATATTATATTTTATCCCACCCGAATAACTTAAAGTAAATAATCTCAACATAGTGATATAAATTTCAATGACATTGGTAATTATTTTCCCCCAGTCTGTAAGTGTATTAAGTAAGGGTCATTGTTATTAGTATCTTTGATATGTGAATATAGAGGCGTTACTCTTTTTTATTGGTCTTGCTTTTTATATATGCTTTTCTTATTCATAATAAGACTTCTGACTCAGCTTATGTTATAATTAAAGAAAATATTAAAAGGTATCACAAAAAATATTTTGTTTAAAAAAAAGCCTTTCGGGCTCCCCTGCTGGCGCACTAGTTGGGGAGTCTGCCTGCCGATGCAGGGGATGCGGGTTCGTGCCCCGGTCCGGGAGGATCCCACATGCCGCGGAGCGGCTGGGCCCGTGAGCCATGGCCGCTGGGCCTGCGCGTCCGGAGCCTGTGCTCCGCGATGGGAGAGGCCGCGGCAGTGAGAGGCCTGCGTACCGCAAAAAATAAATAAATAAATAAATAAAAGCCTTTCTCTGTTAACATCATTACTTTTACTGTTTAACAATAAAGATTTTTAGATGGCAAACTCCTCGATATCAATAAAGACTTTCAGCCGTATTACGGGGAAGGAGGACGCATTCTGGAGATCCGGCCTCCAGCGGCAGTAACCAGCATTAAGAAGCGAGGAGAAAGTCTAGGCTACACAGAAGGGGCCTTGCTGGCTCTGGCCTTCATCATCATCCTCTGCTGTATTCCTGCCGTCTTGGTGGTTTTGGTCAGCTACAGACAGTAAGTATTCATACATGCTGAACATGGAGAGTTCCTCAAGAAGGCATTATCAAAAAACTATCTCTGCTAAAATGGCTTTGTAGCTGTAAAATATTAAGGCTGCAGCCATTTTGGGAGTGCTGTATTTTTCTTGTACCAAATGACCTTCCTTTAAGGGAAAGCAATACAAACTTTCAAAACATTTGTCACATTGCTCAGTGTTCCTGTGCTCTTAAATATTCTTATCTGCTAGGAATATTAGGTTACCTCCTGTAGCTTTGTTTATGCTCTTCATCAGGTTAAGAGCCTTGCAGGAAAGGTACGAGGTATCCTGGGGCAAAGGCAGTGAAATGTCATATAGAGATAACCCAGTTCCAAAGGAAGGTCTGTAACCTAAATACATTGTCATGCTAGGTTTTTATCCGTATTGTTAAATTTACCTCTATGCAGATGATTACAGTGTTTGAAAAAATCATTTAAAAATCGTAGCACACAATATGTAATTTTCCATATGGTTTCTTCTTTCCTGGCTAGCCTTGCTAGAGCCTATACTGTAACATCTAACAGTGTATTTTGGCAGTAGAGGCCTTACATTTCTCTGGTTCCTACAGGCAAATACATCCATTTAAAATATCTATATTTTTCTTGTTTAGGCTCTTCAAAGTAGTCAAGTAAATTTTTCCTAATTTAAACATCTATATTTAAAATAGTCTAGCGAGCTATTCTTTATTTGACACTAGGAATGAGGACCCTTTGTGATACAGGGCTGTACTTTAAGTATATCCCTATTGATGATGATTGGTGAAAAAATTGTGGAATAGGTTAAGAAGAGAGGTAACCCTGAAGGTGCCACAAAATGAAAGTAAATGACAGACAGGAATCATAAGTCATATAAATTACTTGACATAAAAAACAGTAAGAAATAATGGTAGAACAGCTACTCACCATTTAAAATAAAAGGAAAGGACTGAAAAAGTCCTTATATATTCTTAAACTGTTATCTTTGTTGTGTAACACTGAGAATTTTCTTTAGAATTAAATAAGATAAGGTAATTCCAACCTGAAAGTTAAAAAGTACCCTCTATATGAAGATACTATAGGAATATTTTCCTTCACAAAACTAATGTGAAGTTGCAAATATAACATTTAGGTTGATATATTGGAGTTCAACGTGTGTTAATAAATCAGTTGATATGCCAAATCTAAAGCCTATGCACAAACTTAATAACAAATTTTTAGATTAAGCTATCAATCCAATATTAATTTTCATGTTAAATTTAGTCTGTATTACAGTTTTTCTTTTTCATTCAAATATTTCTCAAAGGAGCTTTATTATATCCTGCTAGCATTAAAATCAGTGAGAAAACTTCATATATTTGGCAGACAATGCAGTGATCAAAACTGAAGCACCCTGGATGTTATGTTAAATGGTCTGAATTTTAACAAAAAATTAAGATGCTTAATATTTAAACATTGTAAAGATGCATTATTTAATCTTTTTAGTTCAGTAATCAGCCTAACACTCTATGAATGAATTTTGGTAACTCTTTTTTATAGAGTAACAGAAGTAAACATGTTTCAAAGTAAAATTCTAATATTTTAAAACCTAACTTTTGTACATTTGTATTCTGCTTATAAATAGATTAGAATGAATGGTTATTCTTTAATACTAAGATGTGTCTTTGAAATTTGCTATGCGTGGAAAACTAGGAGGCACATGTGAAAAAAAATGTCATAAATTCATTACCCAGGAGTGGCACCTTCCAATTCTAGCTTCAGCTTCAAAGTGAGGCCAAGAGTATAATCAGGGATTGCTGCTTGACTCCATTCTTTTAATATTGTTCAAGTGTAGTAAACCAAAAAACTAATTATAAAGATCATATCATCTTTAATATTCCATTTCTCTATCAGCGTTGAAATTCACATATGCATGTTTTAATCCAGTTTTTTTATTCCATTGTTAATTTCTTTGTTTTCCTGCAATGAATGTTTTAACATCTTGTAGGACTGACAGTGGTCACCATTTTCACTTTCTGAATTGAAATACATAGTTCCCCTACTATGTCATTAAGTCTGTGTCATTATGAGTTTAACCAGTAAATTATTCATAATTTAGATTAAATCAAATGTTAAAATATTATGAATGCGGTATTTCTCATGTAGCTTTCTCTTTTTTTTATTCATTGCTTCCCAAACAGGTTTAAAGTGTAAGTATAATTACCAATATTTTGCATATGATTTTATGTGATATAAAAAGAAAAAAAAAGAGATAACGCTGATAAGGTAGGCAGCCTGCCCTGAACCATGTATTATTTGTCTATTTTGTGTTTGTATTTGAGCTACTTTTTAGTTCAAATTCCTTTGTGGTTTTGTATATATAGAATTGAGCTAGTTTTAGACAATTGGATACAAGCGGAAGAAATGTGAAAAAGACAGTTTGCCCTTATAGCCTCCATCCACCCTTTGGGATCTTGATTTTGAGGCAAGAGTTAACAATCAGGACCCAAGAAAGTCAAAAAAGAGCAGCTTACCTCCAATGCAAGAATCACAGGCATTCCTAGGAATTCAAAGGAAATAAAAGCTAACCAAATCTCCCTCCTAAATGTGTACATCTACACAGCCCCTGTAAACTAATGTCAAAAATGTTTTAAATCATTTTTAAATAACTTTTCTTTAAATAGATGGAAGGAAAATTATGTATCTTCTATATGCCTCACGTTATGAAAGAGATCATTAAACAACTACCAATTATCAATCACATTTTTAATAAATATTTTGCCTTCTCCCTTTAATGTTATCATTTAACTTAATTTGCAAATTTTTCTACTGAATTCTACCTGTTTTTCAAGGTGTAAATATTTTAAAGAACTAAGGAGAAGGGTTTATACATAAAAGATACTCTGTGGGGATGCTTTTGTAATTTTATCAGTTAATAAGTTCAAATATTTGTGTAAAAATGTTTGAGTTCCTCTGATAACTGGACTTTATTATTGAAAGGTAGCCTATTGATAAGTATATGATTTCTAAAATGAGTTTTACAAAACATCCTTACTT
The DNA here is from genome assembly GCF_949987515.2 of Delphinus delphis. NCBI lineage: Eukaryota > Metazoa > Chordata > Mammalia > Artiodactyla > Delphinidae > Delphinus > Delphinus delphis. Next base: position 40,871,806 of record NC_082698.1, on the reverse strand, counting down.
TACCGAAGGCGCCAAGCTGAGTGCACCAAGACAGCCCGAATGCAATCCACCCTAGCTGCAGCGAAACCTGCAGCGCCTGCCCCTGCACCAGTGGCCGCGCCCCCGCCGCCCCCGCCGCCTCCAGGGGCGCATCTCTATGAAGAAGTGGGGGACAGCACGACGTAAGTAGACCTTTCAGGGGCTTTTAGAAGTGGGTTTTGATGGATGCTGTGTGGTGAGTATTTAATTTCAACTTGATGTGGAAGTACCGTTTACAGCCTGCTTTATTACATTATTTCAAACAGAAAATTGTTAAGATGAAAACCTAAGAAAAGTTAAATTGAAAAGTAATAACCAAGAAACAAAAGATCATTAAAAAAAACTGAGTAACAGGAAAGAAGTATTCAATTTGAGGAGACATTTGCAGATGAATAGCTTGAGTATCATATTTAATTTCTAAACCTTCAGAATCAGGCATTTTCCCCCAAATTAAAAATTAATTCTGAAGATATATTTTCTCATAAAAAATGAGGAAGATAAAGCACAATCGTAAAATAGTAATTCCTGATTTGGTATCAGAAGCCAACTCCTGTTTGGTAAGAAAAAAACAATTCTGTGGTCTAAAATAATAGACTTTTCTAAGATACTACTTTAAGATGTTATACAATAGAATAATTAAAATCTGAATGAAAATAAAGAATTAATATTAAATATCTAACCACTTAGGAATATTCTTTTCATCATATTCCTCTCTAATGAGACTGCTGTCTTGTTATATATAACTTAATATTTATAACTCTTGTATATACTCATATATAACTTAATATTTCTCTTGCACTATTTGGACTCTCTAAGCAATATTAAACCATCATTTTTGAAAAAGTCTTTTAAATTATTGCTAAAAGACTTCATAGTTTCTATAACGATGCTACCCTCAAACCCTTATTTCTTTTAGAGATGTTTAACTTATATATATTTTTTAAAAATTCAAGAGTAACTGTATCAACATGAAATGCAGAACCACCAAGGATATTATACAATTTTGAATATGATTAAATTAAATCCAGGAAAATTTTATTAACTGGAATTTGGTGGAATGAGGGACTAAGACACATTCTACTGTGTTATATTTGTAGTATTTACTAGTAGGAATAAAGCGAGCCTCAAAAATTATGAAATTTACCTTTTAATGGGAAAACTGTTTTTAAACATATATATCATATTATAGCTGTATTAATACTATTATACAAGGTTATATTGAAAATAGTTTTTAAAATGTTAAAACTGATTTTAATATATATTTTAATGCTAAAATTGAATTTAAAAGAACTTAATGCCTGGCATGCTACTTCTATATAGGATTCATGCTTTAAATATTTTTTTTATAAGTTGAAAATGATGGTCTCTTTTTTGAATTATTGGTGAATGTAGGAATTGAGCCAATAAGATTTGATTCTCTTTGATTGTCTTGACCACAATTAGCAAAACATGGGTGAACTAAAAAAAGATTTATGTGGAAAGTGTAATGTGTTTTATTTGAAATTAGTGAGGGATATATATTAATATATGTATACTATGACATCACCTGGAATCATATATTTGATGATGATAATTTTCAAATAGCAACACTTAGGGATTATTTTTATTTGGAAAATTGTGGTAGATAGTAGAGGATTTTGCAATTCTAATTCTAATATGTATTTATTGAAGTGTCAAGTTCTACACATTTATTATCTGACAGATGTTTAAATTATCTATTCAAAAACCTTTTCAAGGATTCTAAGCATAAATTACTAGAAAATAAGCTATCTCCAAATGAATTATTATCAAATATTTTCTTTAAAAAATCAAAGGTCATTTTGAAAAACAAAAAGCCTTCACAAAATAATTAACAACTTCATGTAGATTCAACAATTACTCTGTAAGAGTCATCATAGTACTTTTATATTCCTTCAAACAATACTTAGGTCTTCTTTATAAATCAGTGTGGAGTAACTTTTCACTTAGGACATAGAAGCAATTCTTAGAATCTCATTTAAAATTTCTGTTTTAGAGTTGAAGTCATCCACGTTTGATAGAGGTGAATTTTACCTGTGTATAGGAGATAGATAGCTAGGTGTAATTTTTTGTGATAAGATAACCAAATAAATGCCATATGAGTTTATCTAAAGCATTATTAAAATTATTCATATGAATAAATACAAAGAAAATATAAGATACATGCATTTTCTTTTTTGGATATGAATATTAAGTGTTTAAAGTAAGTTCCTGTTAATATTTTCATAATCATCTCAATTTAACTATAGTCAAAACTCTTTTTTTTCTATCACGTTTTCTTTCTCACCTGTGGATACATAGGCATAAGTAAGTAAATAATATTCTAATACAAGGGTATTAGAAAAAAAAAAGATGCAATAGAATAGATTAACTGCTGTTTTAGACTATATACAGTAATCTTCATCTTTAACTGTACATTTACTTTTAAAAAGAAAGTTATATCTTCTATACCTCATTCCCTCTTGATATCTTGAAATTGCATGAGTTTAAACAAGTGTTCCCACAGATAGTACCTGTGCCTAGCAAAAGGAGTTTCAAAACTCTCCTTATTTTTTAATTTGTTAAAAATATTTATGGATATCTTTCCATCAAAAATGATGTGGTATTGTACAGACAGTTCTTTCCAAGAAAAAGAAAACCAAGAACAGATCTACACAGAAACAACTGCTATATAATTAATGTCAACCCTGATTTTTAAAAACTACTTTTTAATGTTTTAAAAGTGATTGCTGTTTGTTTAATCCAAGTTGTCTCCACTTTTTGAATTATTCAGGAGGTCCTGACCACCTCTAAGAATTCTCTCTTCCAGTTTGTATTTTTGCCAAATGCCACAATAATAACTTTGGCTTTATATATCACTTTATTGTCTCCCTTCTCATCCTAATTTTTATTAGGATGTGGCTTTGTGTCAATGTGGCTTTTAATTTTTTTTCAAAAAATTTCCCTTTTATTTCATTTATACTATGTTGGTAAATATTAAATAACGAAAATATATCTGTTACTCTGAGCTTGAGAGCAAAGTCTAATGACAAACTATTTAAAACCACAAATCCCCAGTCTTTCTGGGGAAAGGGTCCCAATGCTTTCATTAGAGACACTTATTTGTGTCCTTTGACTTATCCAATTTTATCTATGACGCATAGCCACTATGACTCAATGACCATGCCTGAGCAAATCTTTCAGTGATATCAAAACTATGTTGTATTAGTATATCTTTTCATTAAAGTGAGTCTTGATTGAAATTTGATCCATATCATGTTCAAAAGAAACACCAGAAGCCCCTCTTCTTATTTGTAATATTTATAGTGTTTTTAAACTATTAAGCATAAAATTGAGGGGCTCTTTCTGTATCCTGTTGCAAGCTTTATGTCAAATAGGAGAGTACTTTTAGCTCCAGGACAGAATTACCAAAATGAGAGATAATGGACAGGTACTGAATCAGATACAGCTAAGGATCCTTTCCTCAAAACAGTCAGTTCTGAGCATCCTTAAACAAGGCAAAGGGTATGAAACCACTAGCCAACATGCTGGTCTGCAATTTGGAGAACTGTGATTTATACATGAGAGAACTATAATGTGTGGTCATGGAAGCTTCACATGGAAACTTAAAAAAGAAAAAAAAATCAGTGTGCAGATTGACACATTTTTTAAAAAATGAAAATTTCTCATGCTGCTCACAGCTCTCTAGCTTTTCCTGCCCTGCTTTTTTGAGAACAGAAACATCAAAGTAATGGCTTGCTTTAGTAGATTAGTGTTATTTGGCCTTTTATATTTTGAAGTAGTAATGAGAACCATAAAAACATCTTTCTCATAAAAGCTATGTCACAACCTGTTTCCTTACATTTCATTATCTTCTTTTCTTTCAAGTCTTTTCCTTCTCTACCATTTCCAACAAAGCAGGGAAAATAAATCAGTCTCAGAAGACAGGAAACATCAGCACTTTTCTTCCAGTACTGTTGAGGCTCACAAGCAGACTCATGTAGATGGATCTGTTAAGAACAGCTGGCCCAAGTCTGCAAGAGAATTCACACTGATGTCTGATGATGATGACTTATATACCCACAGTACCATTTACAAGGAGTATACAGATCAAAGACCAACAAATTCAGACTTTTTACTAAGAACAGATTTTGTAGAGTCATTTTTATCCAAAACGCAAGCCAAGAATGAGTTTCTGAGGGGACCAAGAGAAAAGATTCAGAGGACGTGGAATCGGCCAGTCTGCTTACCTAGGAGACCAATGTGGGAACTTCCCAATAGGTCAGAAACCATAGCTCTAAAGCAAAGGCAAAGCAACAGGCAAGAAGCTGAAAATGAAAGTACTGGAACCAATCCAAACAAAAGAGGTAACAATAGTCCCTTGCTTACAGCTGAAGACACAAATGTAACAGAAAAAGAGGAAATAAGGCAAAGTGAATCACTGATTATACAAGGAACAGAACAGTTGCAATCTCTGTCTTCAGACTCTTCACTTTCCTCTCCTTGGTCTCACCCCTCATTCTCCACTTTGCCAACTGTTTCAAGACCTGTGGAACTCAAATCAGAACCTAATGTTGTTTCTCCTGCTGACTGTTCCTTGGAACTTTCTCCGTCAATGCCTTGCATTTTAAATTCTGCACTCCTTAGCAGAGAGACACCCACTTGTATGATGACTTTTGAAGCCAAAAGGGACATTTTCGAAAACCTTCCCCATCCACTAAAAACCTCTCCTCCTCCTCCTGTGCCTCTTATCCTTACTCCTTTTGCTCTTTCCAGTCTTCCTCCTTCCCCTCCTTCTAATCCTCCTCTTTGTCCTCCTCCTCCACTTCTTCCACTATCTGTTCCCCCTCCTCCTCCCTCTACTTCTCCCCCACCTTCACTTTCCTCTCTTCCTCCACCATCTCCTCCTCTTCCTTCTTCACTGCCTCCTTCAACTTCAGCTCCATCCACGAAGTGTGTGTTTACACCAGCTATTAAACACACTGTCAATGTGACACCAGCCAAGGAAATGAAGTCCACTGCAATACAGCTGTCAACATCAACAACAGTGTGTAATGCAAATCCTCAAAGGGAACCAAAAGGCATCCTCAAGCATATAAAAAACTTAGCAGAACTTGAAAAGTCAGTAGCTAACATGTACAGTCAAATAGAAAACAATCCACCAGCACACCTCTTAAAACTTCAAATGAGTTGCCTTTCAGAGACAACAAATATGGAAATGACATCTGAACAAAACCAGGAGAATTTGCACAATATTGTTGAGGGAATTGAAACACAAACTCACAGTCAGTTTACTTCACTGTAATGTTGCTTTTCTGGTTTTAAATGGACAACTCTTTTGTTGACCATAAGCTTCAAGTGGAGGCAAATTTGAACATTAAAGAAGATTCCATTCTTTTACTTGAAACTCAATGCAATGCTGTTTTTTCCTCATTTTTAATTTAAAAGATTATTAATCTCACCATTACTAACTCATATTATAGATGTACCTTAATTTTCTTAACTACGAAGTAGTATTATTTGTCTACATTTATTTAAAAAGTAAGTAATTTCAATCTATTTTTCAATGGGCATATATGGGCATGAAAGTTAGATATCCAACTTAAATCAATGGCTTGCTTGTTTATCATGTTAAGTTTTACATTTGCTTTTTGATCATAGTTTTATATGAGTGTTCCAGGAAAACAGCAGACTGTTACAAGTAAGCTAAAAAATGATATCATATGTTCTGTTATTGCCTTGAAGCCTATGTATTTGGTAAGAAGAAATACTACCAAAGTAAAATGTTATGTATCTAGAAATGTAGGAGATGACAGACATGGTATTCCAAAATAAATCTCAGGTGCTATAAGATGTAGGCATCTGTTTTCTTATAAGAACACCCTTTACTCTGGCTTGCTTTTATCTTCCTAGTATGCTTATACATTTGATAAATCTTTTACTTTTTTCAATGGCTGTTTTATTCTATTTATTTCTCATTGTGCTTTCTCTTCCCTTCTTTATAATGGAAATAAATCTTGAGTTGCTGACTTCTGTAAGACATTTCATTGTTCCCACAAATGTTTAAAGTGCTCTTTAGTTTTGCTTGTTCACATTATTATATCATCTCCTTAATTATAATTTTATCATAAGATTCTCCTTCAAAAATAATAGTTATCTCCAGTTTAAAAAATAAATTCTCATCCGTTTCAGCAAAAGGTTAAGTAAATGCCTACAAAGTTGTATCTAGTGTGAATTTAGTTATTTCATTGTTGAAAATTATATTTCCATTAAGTTTATCAATAGTATAAAATGTGCTTATTATGTTATTAAAATTTAGAAAAATGCATTATCAGTTTTATTCCTAGTTACTTTTAATTGCTATGGATAAATCATCCAAATTTAGCCTATAGCATGTAAATGAAATATAAAAATTTCAAATAGAAATCAAGCGGAATATATCTGGTGAACTGTCACCAGTTTTATATATGTCTTTCCTCTTTGGTTTAGGCAAAGAAAATAAAAAATTATACTCTAGGTAGAAATTTCAGTAGTTGTAGTTGTTCTTACATCTTAGAGCTAAACTTGTTAAATTCTTAAAGGCATCAGCTAAGCTAAGTACCATCTTTCTGTCCTAATGAAAGCTACACTGGACCATCGAGTAATTACTTTGTTTTTTCCATCTCACAAATGGAATAAATTTTACTTACTAGAAATCCCCACTTTGAATACAAGTGTAATTGTTTATTATACTCTTCAGCTTTAATATTTTAGAAGATATAAGTCTGTACAGAGAAAAACACAATTCTAAAATATAGGGAAAGTCTTGCTTGATAATTGCCATTGTAAGTATATTAATATAGATTCAGAGCCCTACAATGAATGCATCATTTCATTGGTTTTGTTTGACTCATATTATGTGACATTTCTTCAAGAATTTGATTCGGCATCCCCAATTAACAATACCAAATAAAAAATGTAAAGTTAATTATTTTCATTAGTTCCTCTACTTCAGATTCTTTTCATCCAAATCAAGAGTAATTTTTTTTTCCTGGGGTTCTTGAACATGATTTTTTTCTTTCACTGAAAAACTTCAGTTGGAGTTTTTGTTGGCAGCTGGTCATATGCATGAGAACTTGTGCTATTTGGCGGACTCTGAAAAGGTATTATTGACAACTGTGTAAGCGTTTAATGTGCAAGTGTGTGTGTGTGTGTGTGTGTGTGTGTGTGTGTGTGTGTTTATGCTATTTTGTATCAACCTCTTGGAAATGTGAAAGAAATATCTTGATAATTCCTTAGAATTCTTTGATAATGAAATCTCTAATTACCAAAGAAATATAAGAAATCCAAATAACAATTTTATGTAGGTATGTATAGCCTTATTAAATTGTTACTTTGTCCTTTTTATAATATTTTTGTAATTTAAAAATTTTATTAGTATCTTTTTTTGACTGGGAACTCTTTTCTTTCCTTTTTTTTAAAAAATATCTTTATTGGAGTATAATTGCTTTACAATGGTGTGTTAGTTTCTGCTTTATAACAAAGTGAATCAACTACACGTATACATATATTCCCATACCCCCTCCCTCTTGCATCTTACACTTTTAAAACGAAACGTCCATTGCCATGTTTTATGTTTAATCTAGTCTTTTACTGACACATTATATTTAGAGATTTCCTTCATCATAAAAGTCAATTGGAACATCTTCTACATGAGACCTAAAAATATCCTTTGAGTATACAAGCCAAAATATTATTTCTCTCCACAGCTCCTAAGCCCCCATAACCTGACAACCAACCTCTAAGAAAAGAATGCCCTTTTTTCATTCTGCATTTATTATGATCCAATTAGTGCACAAGAAATTATTAGGTACCTTATTAAAAGACATAAACAGGTTACCATACATTATCCTTATTGTTAAAAGTAAACAGTAATACATACAAATGATGTAAAATGAAAACTACACATTGGATATAAACTACATAACGACGTATCAATATCATATGAATGGCTTTATAAGGATCAATAGGAAGTCATGTTAATTGAAAGCAGACAGATAACTACACATATTGATTCTGCTGTTTACCTTTTCTGAGTTACTTTTTGCCTTTGAGCTAAGACAAACAATACAAATAACCAAATAAAAAGCAACAAAAAGTTTCAAAAAGTATAGTTCAACAAAAAAGTATAGTTCATCTATTGATATTTTAGTTCCTACATTATGGAAAATATTGCTAATGAAAAGAAGCAAGTTAAATATCCTAGAAAATAAAATATAGGTTTTATTGGATATTTTATATTACATATATGACTCAGTAGTCATTATTAAAACCTAAGTATGAGCTCTCAACTCTACATATCTCTAAAAGATACAAATTGAGTAAAAGCTGAAAATGTCTAAACTTCTAAATGCTTTAGGATTATCATTCCTCTATTGGCAGAACCATATAACATAAGCACCCTGCAACACCCCCAGTGGATGCCTGAAACCTCGGGTAGTACCAAACCCTATATACACTTTTCTGTCCTATACTAATGGGTGGGTAGTGTATACAGCATGGATATACTGGAAAAAGGGCCTACTCATATCCTGGGAGGGACAGAGAAGGATGGTGTGAGGTTTCATAATGCTACTCAGATTGGAGTGCAATTTAAAACTTACAAATTTTTTATTTCCAGAACTTTCCACTTAATGTTTTTGGACCATGGTTGACTGCAGGTAGCAAATAGAGATACCACAGATAAGGGAGGACTATTGTATAAATTGCTGATAGCAATATATATGTATAAGCATTATATTACCATTATTTCCAGCCATTTCAATCAACAATGCCTTAAGCACTTACGATGCATTCAAATAAGCAGACTTATTTTTCAAAGTCCTTGAAATATTTTAAATAAATTTTCTACAGATTGTTTTGCTGAACTTTAGAAAGTCTTCATAATAACTCTTCATTGCAGTTGTTTATTAATTTCATATAGCATAGTCAACAGCACCAGGTTTATACTTTAGGTCAAGTGTTTAATGAATAATAAATGAAAAATCTTCATAATTAATGACATTCAACATTGAAAAAAATTCCATGCTTTTTTCCTTCTCAAGTACAGTCAACTACTGTTTCACTTACTTGTCCATTTAACTTTATAAATCTTTAGGTAATATTGAATGTTTGGCTATTATATCTCTAAAAACTTTTTTACTTCATGTTTAATAATGTAATTGACCTTTAAAGGCCAGTTAATATTTTGCATTTATTATTTTTAGAATAAATGGACACAGACAAAAAAATCTTACAAGCATTTGGAAGAATATGTTCTAGTCATGGAGATATTTTTTTTTGTCCTGTACCAGTATGTTTTTCATGTATGAAGCATATCTTTTCCCCAAATGAGTATCTTACATGTATCAAGACTTGTTTAGGACAGACATGATGTAGAATATTTTTAATACAACTGATCATAACAGAGTCAAAGTATGTCAAGGTATGTTATTAAACACCATTGAGATAAAATAGATTGTGAATAGTTTGGTGTTCATATGGAATGAGGGTCTGGCGTGATAATTATTTTTAATAATGCAGGCATGAAACCTTGATTCTCCTGTCTTGATACTGCCACAAAATATATTTCTCACTGAGACAACATTTTAGAAAAATTTGCCTTCTCAGTTTTTCTCTGATTTTCTTAAGTTACCCTTATCTATAATTCTATTCAATCTGAAAATCCAAGATGTTTAATACTGATTTCTTCGTTTCTGCCTTGCAGGAGAGGTTATACATCAGAGGTAAGGGCTTTATGGTGTTATGTTACATTATAAGCTTATTAGGACAATATTTATGTTATAGGCAGGACTGATTTACATTCTTTCAAAATGAGGGTATTTTCATTTAACAAAACATAAGTATGCTTTGCTATTTATTTTCTTGTATATCTGTTGCTTCTTTGTTTTGGGGTTTTAAGTCTATTATTCAATGGGTGAATAAAGATCAACTGCCTTTTCAAAGATAAATTTATTTTTTCCTGAATTATTCTCTCTCAATATTGTGACATTCCCCCAAATTTATTTTTCTAAGGCTATAAATCTAATCTAGAAACTGTTTCTAATTTAGATACTTTTTTTTTTTTTAATCAGTCCAAGGCTCATTCCTACCATGTTTGAGCTTGAGCTTTTGAAAAGTTAAAAACAAGTCAGACTATTAGAAAGCTGTGGCTTTTCTTTGTGTTAATTTGATTCTCAGTCCACAAAGAAGATACTGGGCATTCTGGCCAATGGTATTTGGTGAATAATGCTGTAAGTGGTGCTATCAATGAATCACTGAGAAGTTAGTATGGTTTGGCATACAGCTCTTCAGTTAAGAGAATGAAATAAGCATATGACTTAATTGGCTAACAGTTTAGAATTCATACGTCCTAGGTTTTTTGGAAATCAAAATGAATGCATTTAAGAAAAACTGATTTTCAGGAATAATTATAACAGCTAGCAGATTGAATCAGAATATCTCTAACTTCAACTTCCTACCCCTTTAAGTTAATACCTTAACTGCACTAGCTCATTAACATCTGTATCATGGAAAATCTATCCCTTCAGTCAAATAGTTGTTCTATTGGCCATTTCAAACAGTTGGTTCATTGGTAGGATTATCTCCCTGAACTTCTCTGTCCGCTTTCCCAATGCTTACGTTAAGATTTATGTTGTATAACTATTCCCCTCAAGAGTTGAGACGCCAAAATTTAAATTGTGTATCTTGTTTTCATCTGGTTAAAGTATAAGTTATCATGAAACAGATCAATAGAGACTCTGTTTTTTGAAAAATATGGGTGAAATGGGGGGCAGTGGGAAATGATCTCTGCAAAAACTGAGGAAGGACAATTTCTTTAATCACAAAAGAATTTCTGAAAACGTGCTTAATGCTTGAGTTCAAGCATTCCACATTTTGGTAAAAAGAAAAATGGGGAGCATGTCTTAAATATAATGATGAATATATTACAACCATATCATTATTTTGTGTGCCCTACCCTTCTTCCTGATTATGTATATATAATATGATTATACCTAATATGACCGGGGAGAAAAAAAGAGGGCCAATTTAAAACAAGGTTAAATTTGCTAAAAAGAATTGTGTGATACTTAAAGTGCTTCAGAACCATAAATGACTCTTTGTACTATGAAGCTTAAACCAAAAAGTTATTTATAGATTTTTATTTATTAAGATTATTAGCTTTGATGTTAATTAAAACGATGAAATTAAAGCACATTAATTAATTATGTTCTAACATTAATAGTCAAAATATTATTTAATGCTGTTAGTAGCTATCACATGAATAATAAATCATATCCCAAGGTAACCAGTTTTAAGCTGTGGCCTTATTTTCTCTCTTTTCAATGATAATCTACTTTTTCCACCTGAATTATTTTCTAAACCTTTTTCTATTTTACTTTCCTTTGGCAGCAACAACAACTGCTGAGGCCTTCTCTCCTTAAACCAGAGGTATCAATTTTCTTTTTCTTTTCAACCTTCATTGAGTCTTGACAATACTTTATGTGACTCTGAGGTCCATCTAACATGTGGGCAGGGTGGGTGGCTGCCAGTATGGCATAATTTTACAAGGAAGAGAAGAGGTGGTTTTAAATTAAAACAAATAAGCAAATAAATAAGCAAGCAAATCACCTCTCTGCTGTTTTCTGGTGACTGAAATTCCAAATTTTTAGCTTCACTCTCTGGGAATTAGATAAATAAGACCTTTGTTCCTATTAAAAACAAGCAAGCATTAAATGAAGCGAGTCATGAACCTGATCTGTCAGTTATCTTAGTGAATCTAGATTCATCAGAACTGTTCTTGAGATCAGACTTAGGTTAGGCAAAGTCTGAAGAAAGAACGCTGACATCTGTGCTAAAATAACAAAGGTAGAAATTGGGTTGTGATAAACAGACTTTGATCATTGAAATGTGATTCAAAATACTGCCTTTGGGAACATGTCTATTTTAAGATGCTTATGACATTTTCTTCTGAAAGAAGAAAAAAAGATATTTGGAGTTATATAATAAATGCATATGATTTTTATTTATTTATTATTCATATATACTTCCTAAATAAAAAACATATATATTAAAGTTAATTTTAAATATCTCCTTACTTTGGAAAATTTAGTATTTTCTAAGCTCCACTTAAAAAATTATTCCTTTATTCCTATTTCTCAACAACAGAATCTTAACTTTGCTAAAGACAGGCATTTTGTGGTTAGAATTTACTCCCCCAAATCATCGGGAGGTTGAGTGACAGGAATATTCAACTTCTATACATTTTATCAAAAATTTCCATGGAGACTTCTCCATAAACTGTTGAATCTGATAACTCAGAGTTAAAATCCAAATGCCAGTTACCTGATGCAAGGCCTTAGTCAAGCTATGTATCCTCCTAAGCATCAATTTCATCTTTTATAGAATGTTGGCAGTAATATTTCATATATAAGCTCCTAGCTCAGCAACTGGAACATAGTGGGAAGAAATTCAGTAAATGGTAGTTATTTTTCTTGTTTTGTTTGCATCAGTATAAATTTTTATACTTTGATCAGTAAGAAACTAGGTTAATTCTGTGTGTGTGCGGTCAGCAAAAATGAATTTTTAAAATAACATTAAGCATTTGATCTGCCCATAAAAGCACCTTTTAGTAAGCTACTTAGCATGATTTTCTAAACTCTAGGATTTACCTGCTAAGTGGATGGCAAAAGGGACTGTGTGGAACAGCAAAAAAGGCCAATATTACACTCTTTTTTAGGGCTGACTTAAGGAGCTTAATGGTCACCAAGTCCTTCCTCCATTTTCTTTTTTTCTGGGTGGTATAAGTATCCAAGACCAACCCTTCAGAGTATTCCCTTCTACTAGCTCCTGTCTCTCCCTACAGAATACAGAGTGACAGATTAAATCTATGATTGAGTTTCCTGGGCTCTTTCCCAGTTGCTCTATCCTTCTATTGTATTTTTTAAAGTCATTTGATGCCAGATATATATTGTAGCTAGCAAGAGCTAAGTTTCATTTACTGTTCAGAGAAAAAGAAAAAGCACGTGTCTGTAAATTGATTCTTTTAAAATCTGAAATCCACTCAGTCGCATTATGTTTCCATAAATATTTTTCATTATTGCTAAAAGTTATTAGAATTCAACTTCAAAACCTTTGTTTTTTTTAATTGTTGTAAGAACACATAACTTGAGATCTTTCTTCTTAGATTTTTAAGTTCACAATACAGTATTGTTAGCTATAAGCAGAATGCTGCACAGCAATCTCTAAACATTTTCATCTTGCTTAATTCAAACTTTAGACCTGTTACATAGCAACTCCACATTTCCCCCTCTCGCCATCACCTGGCAACCATCATTTTACTTTCTGCTTCTCTGAGATTGACTATTTTAGATACCATATGTAAGTGAAGTCATGCAGCATTTGCCCTTCTGTGACTGGCTTATTTCACTTAGCACAGTGTTCTCAAGTTTCATCCATGTGGTAGCATATGGCAAGAGTTCCTTCTTTTTTCTCTTTTGAAGGCTGAATAATACTCCATTATGTACCACATTTTCTTTATACATTCTTCCATTCATGGACATTTAGGTTTCAACTTCAAAATCACTTGGCAGTCTTTGCTCAGTCTCCCTATGTATTAGATAAAACATGCATTGGTCAAGTAGTTAAATATTACTTCTGAGACCTATTTGCTTCATTTAAACCAGTATAATTACGTTGGGTTTTGGATGCCTCAGAGGTCTAAGCCTACCAATATGAAACGTGTATTTTTTAAATTTTTTAAATTTGTATTTTTTAAATACACGTTTTAAAAACGTGTATTTTAAAAATTTGAATAAGTCAAACTTAGACTTTAACTTTGTCCCAATTTCTTATTGGTCTGAATTGGCTTCCTACAATAAAACTTTTCCTATAATAAACGTTTTTATTGGAAATAAAACTGCAGACATAAAATCATATAGTGCAGCAAAATGAATTTTTACAGCATGCTCATGCCCTACTAGCTCTCCGGTAGCCCCTCCATGTTAACACGCAGATATTATTTCTCCTTTCCCTAACCACTCACCTAGCTTTTTTCCCAAGATAAATATTTAATACGTATATTTAATTTCAGCTTTATCAAGGTATAAGTGACAAATTAAATTGTAAGATAATTCAAGTGTCCATTGTGGTGATTTGACATATGTATACACTGTGAAAAGACTAACGCATCCTTCCTCACATATTTATCTTTTTTTAAATTATTTTTTTGGTGAGAATATTTAAGTTGTATCCTTTTAGCAAATTTCAGTCATACAGTACAGTGTTACCAACTGTAGTCACCATGTTTTATATTAGACGCTCAGACCTTGTTCATCTTATAGCTGAAAATTTGGACACTTTCACTAATCTCCTCTATTTCCTTTACTCAGCAACCACTTTTCTACTCTGTTTCTATGAGTTTGGCTTTTAATTTGGTTTTTTATTTTCAGATTCCACATATAAGTAATACCATACAGTATTTGTATCTGTGTCTGGCTTGTCTCACTTAGCATAATGCCCTCAAGGTTCATTTCATGTTGTCGTCACAAATGGCATGAGTTCCTTCTAAATATAGCCATTTATTGCTCAGTAGTAGCAATATTGTAGCCAATGAGGTTTTTCCGAAGTGGGATTACTGCCAATTGAACCAGATTGGTTTGTCTGTTTTTGAAGTTTATATAAATAGAATAATATAGAATCATGTTTCATTTTGTACCTGACTTCCTTTGCTCATCATTCTGTTGGGGAGATTCATCTCTGCTATGTGATGTAGTAGTGTGCTTATCTCATGGACTTTTGCATCAGTTCCAGTTTTGGGTTGTTACAAATGATGCATTTTGGTGAACAATTTTACATATATATGTTGGGCACGTAGACTGAACTAAATTGAATTTCTGTGAAAAGAGATGCATATATTTGACTTTGGTATTATTCCCAAACATTTCCCAAATGGTTTTGCTAATTTATAATCCCTCCAGAAGTATATGAGAGCTCCATGTCCTTGATGCAAGATGGTATTGCTGATCTATCTATCTATATATATATTACTTTTAGTTAATCTTGTGGGTAAACTGAATCCTTTTTAACATCAAAACTGGATTCCTTTGCAGTTAATTCACAAAGTATTTGTAACCGCAAATGCATCAGAGAGTACATTTAGTAGAGTAATTGCAAACTTATAAAAATCTAGGGAAGTGATGTAAATGAACAGAGTTTATTCAATGTAAAAATAAAAAAGAGCAGATGGGGCATCCTATTGTGACTGGGGGTGTAGATGTAAAATAGTCTGGTGGAGAATACAGCAGTAACCAGGAGAAAACATGATTGCTTTAAGGAGTAGTACCACCAACTAAATTCATGACGTGTAAAAATATGAGCCCAGTGTTGCCATCTTTTTATTTTTTGAGAGAAATCAAAACTCAGATCTTTAATAGCATTTTCTGATGAGCATTTGGGCAACTAATCACTTTTTTAAAATGATATTTGCCAAACAAAGCACAAGTGAAGTCTATTGTACATTTCCATCATGCAGGCTGTGAATTTCCACACTTTTTAAATGATATATTAGTGTCCACAGAGGACTTTTTTTCCTAACTAATACTATACCTGGATCAACAAAATTAGTTCTTATGAATAGTAGATGATCTTAGAAATAAGTATCCACTGGTTTTCCTATGTATACCTATACGTTTTCCTTCTTCCCTTTTCTTACTTCATTGTAAATTAATTTGGTTAAACCTTGGCAGTTCAATTTATTTAAACGTTAAAATGGAGTTAAAGAGGAAAATACAGTGAAATTGAATTTAATAGTTATTTAAAGCTAGTTCTATATGTATGTCTCAGGAAAAATATCTTCCCATAAGTGTAGAGTGACAAAAATCAATATTGTCTGGAATTTAGAACTGGAAACCTTGAAAGGGCCTATTGTCTGACAAATTTCTTTAAAAAAAATTAAATTCAGAATTAGCAGTATGTTTTAAAATGTAAATATCCTTGCGCTATATCGCATATTAGCACATTTTTTATTAATGTATAAATGATTTTCAGATCCTTTCATAAGAATAGCATTTGGTGAATGGGAGAGCTCTAGATACTAGAAAATTGTTATCAGGATGATGAAACAGTGCTGAAGATAATGGTATAATTTTCTTCAAGGCTAAAGTCTATTAGTAATGTGTTAACTAGATTGAAATATTAACTGTCTATTGATAGTTTTAAAAATTATCTAAGAACAAATGGTATGCTTATCTGTTATCTTTAACAGGTTTACCATTAGACAAAATTTACTTTCCCCCTCCTCAGTTCTAATAGCATAACTTAATTTTGTGTAAGAGTTACAGCCAAATATATATATATATTTGAATATGTCTAACATTTTTAATTAAAGTTATTTTGACAGCAGTGTTTTGAGTCATCGAATACTAGGTCTGGAAATCTGACATTGAGCTGAAATGTGATAAGAATTTATTTTCAAATGCGATTTCTCTTTTTGAATAATAGGAGTTATCCATGGAGTCTGGAATTGATCCTGGCCAGGAATATGGACAAGATTATTACAGTTATGAGCATGGGTACATCTTCAGATTTTTTATCCAGTATCTTAATATTTTTATGAATAATAAGGTGTTATTAAATGATTATTATTACTAGCATTTTTATGAGTGTCATTTCATCAGTTTCATTTTTGAAAATGAGTTATGTATCTAGTTTTAGCTTCAATCAAGTTTAACCATGTTTCTATATTGAATTCTGTTTTGATGTTTATATTGATATTGGCTACAACTTGAAAAATGCAATAAAATTATTCAAATTATTTAAATGAGAAATAGAAGTCAAACATATTTGCTCAATTCCTGAATTCACCATTTCTTTCATATGAGATATTTAATATTTTATCTAACCAATCAGCCTCAAGATTTGCCCAAGAGAAACGAAGAAAACATACTTTAGAATCCAGTAATAAGCATTTCGAAAGTCAGTTCTACACACATAAGTTAACTGCTTTCTAAACATACAGTAGAGGAAAATAAAGACCATTACAGATCACATTTGAAGCAGATTTTTACTATAAACTTAGAGAATTTATGTTTTGAATAAGCTATCATACTTTCAGAAAGAACCAATTTGGTGCCCTAAATTCTTCAGTTAGTCAAGGAAAAATATTCCTTTCTCTTTAGTCTCTCCTAAAACTTAAATCTGAAATAACTCTTTTTCTTGTTATTCCAGGGTACCATTATGGCAAAAGTCATTGGTCATCAGGTTGTAGTTCTTTCTCTATGATTTTGTAACTAGTTTACAAGGAGCCCAACAGGTGCTGTATAAATATCTGTTGATTGAATGATGAAGAAAAAGAAGAAAACAGAGATCAGTCATGGTTATACAGATCAAATGAAAAACTGCTTAAAGTTGTAAGTTTCTGTTACAGGTATGAAATGCCTCAATATGGAAGTCGCCGTCGTTTGTTACCACCAACTGGACAAGAGGAATATGGTGAGGTGGTTGGCGAAGCTGAGGAGGAATATGAGGAAGAAGAGGTAATTACTGTAATTTTTTAATGGAATATTAATATTTCAAGAATAATATTTTTTAGCCCTATTTGAATAGCAGGCTACAAAACATTTCAAAATTTCAGAAATCCTATTCACTTAGTAGTTGATTTCCATAGAACAATTTAATAACGCTAACCATTCCATTGCCTTGTCTACAGAAAGAAATTTTTTATAAGTTTATTTATTTCTATAAAACATTAAACACTTGGAATAAAGCCACAATAAAATTTATATTTTATAAAATCCTAAATGTTATTCCATAAAGATATTATAATCAAATATGTTAAAAAGTATTTTGCAAAACAAAATGCTCCCACATTGTCTAGCAAACCTAAAACTCATGAAAGTACAATATCAATCTTTTAATTAAGAGAAAAATAAAACCACCAGTATTCTTAATGGAATTACATCATTTAATTCATCTATATCAATTCTTATACTTTGCCTGAAATATTTATTTGGAATACTTATCCAAAAATTTTAAAGAAAAAAGTTTTAATGTCACTGTACTTTTACCCTGTTCAAAATTTTACAAATAGTCAGATTTTACATTAGCTATTCAGATAAGCTATCATAATTTCCTGATTGCTTAAAATTTTGTTAAAGCAAATACATAAAACTATTAATCAAAGTCTAGGGATGGGAGAGGGAAGAGGTAATGATTAATTTTCTTTCTCCTTTGATCTAAGGTGCAAAATAAATTTTGAGTAAGAAAAAATGAGAAAGCATTAAATTTTGGTATTATAAGGTAAAAGCTAAAATAAAATAATTTACATTTCCTTGAACACCTTCTGCCTATATGCAGTGGGGATAAACAGTAGGGAATTGTGTGATTGTTCTATGAAACCAGTTTTATAACTTGCATGAAGCTGTCAGCCTGCAGATTCACTCTTGCTTAACTTGTGTGAGACATGGTCACATCATAACCATTCCCCAGCTGACACTTCAATTGCATTTTCGTGATTTTCAGGAAAAGGCAAAGAAAGTTAAAAAACCAAAAGTTGAAATTAGAGAGCCTAGTGAGGAGGAAGAAGTAGTTGTCACTATTGAAAAGCCACCAGCAGCTGAGCCAACATACACGACGTGGAAGAGTGCCAGGATATTCCCCATGATTTTTAAGAAAGTTAGAGGACTAGCTGATAGAAGAGGCGTCATTGACCTTGAAGATGAAGAGTGGCAGAGACGCCTTGAGGCAGAAGATAAAGATTATTTGAAACTAACACTGGACCAAGAGGAAGCTACAGAAAGCACGGTAGAGTCAGAGGAGGAATCCTCAAGTGACTATACTGAATACAGTGAAGAGGAATCCGAGTTCAGTGAGTCTGAGACGACAGAAGAGTCTGAATCAGAGACACCCTCTGAGGAGGAAGAAAGTTCTACCCCTGAATCAGAAGAATCCACGGAGTCAGAAGGAGAAAAGGCAAGGAAGAACATTTTTCTTGCAAGAAGGAGGCCCATTGCTGAAGAGGTGCAGAAAGTCAAAGATAGAAAAGAGGAGCTACCTGAAGAGCCAGAAGAACGGAACGTGGAAGAAGAGGAGGAACGCCCAGCAGAACAGGAAAGTGAGCTGGCCCCTGTGGAAGAGCCCACGGACCTCGAATCTCAAGACATCACTGAGGAGGGCAGTGCAGAATCAGCTTCAATGGAAGGAGGTGTGGAAAGTGAGGAGGAGTCAGAATCAAGTATGAGTAGCAGTAGTAGTGAAAGTCAGTCTGGAGGTCCTTGGGGCTTTCAGGTGCCAGAGTATGACCCAAGCAAGCAGGCAAACGAAAAGAAGCCTCCAGGAGCAAGCTCAGAAGGTTACAACACAGCACTTTAAAAGAGATCACAGTAGGTGAAAGTTTTGCAGTGATGAGTGCTCTTGTGTGCAGTGCCTTCTGTGTGTTCTCTGAAATGACACTTGAAGGGGAGGAAATTGATCATAATTCTGATCTGACTTAAGATTTAGAAGCATGCCAGAGAAGTGAATATATATGCTATCCAAACAGATTTGTATATCAGAATATATTAGGGTAAATCTGACTGATCTTTCCTATATTAGTAATTCAGAAGACATGCAATCAGTTAATCAGTATTTAATATTTCATAGTGTGATTTCTGTTAATGCAATGTGGCATTATGTATTGCCAGTAATGCTCTGACTACTGGAATGGACTATATGAATATATATATATATATATATATATATATATATATATATAGACACAGACACACACACACATATATTATATATATATATATATATATATATATATATATATATATAGTGGTTTTGTATCATAAATCCTTAGGACAATATGTAACAAATAAGATCTCTACAAGACTACTTTTGCATATATGTACATTTCAGATGGCAAACATATTATCAAAAATATCATGAACATGTTCAATTAGGTTTATAGCTGGCAGTTTCAAATATTAGAAGTTAAATGATATAAATTTAAAAAAATAAAAGTTATCACCATTTCCCTTCTGTTGTGGATAGGAATTAAAGTGGATTTAGAAAAAAATTGAATTGTAACAGTTATAAATTTTTTTTCTGGGTAACATAATTTTGAAATATATATCTGGAAATCCAAAATCATGGCTTACTTAGTGCAACATGTTGGTACTTTACATATCCCAAAAATGGCAATACTATTTTAAGAATAACCAAGGAGTTTTTCACCTCTGCACCTTGTCATTTCTAATGTGGATTGGTAAAAGAAAAATAAATTTGTGAAAATTTCCATTGTGTTCCAGTTGCTTACTAAAGGAAAATTTACAATCATTAGTTTTCTGTTTTGTGTATTACAAAATAAATTGTGCAGGATGGGAAGATATTTTCTTTTAAGTTAACATATATTTAAATGGATGATCCAGAAAACCAGGACACTTCAAGTGAATAAATGCATTAAATTATACAAAAAGTTTGGCTAATAATGGAGGATTAATTAAGAATTACAATACTGTGGGTTTAAAAATATCTTTAAAATATTGGAAATGGAAGTATTAGCATGAACAGAATATACTAATAATGCTGGGTTTTTCCCTTCAATTTAACATTCCTGAAAAGTATAGCAACTGTCAAAGAACGGATCAGATTCTTAAATATAACCAGTATACTTTTTTTTCATAGTATAGCAGTAATTTGATCTAAAATAATACAAGTACTTCCTGAAATGTATACTTTCCAATCTAGCAAAATTTTTCAGAAGTTATTAAGCTCTCAAACCAATGAAGAATTTGTGGAAGAGAAACTGATGTTAATAAAAAGGTTCTTCCCTCTACCTCTTGGGTTGTTACTTTTGATAGCTTTCTGTCAAAGGTTTTGAATTTTGCAGGCATTGTACTCTTTACCCTTTTAATTCCTTTGATAATGATTCATGCTTTTTTATTTTGACAGTGGGCAAGAAAAAGAATGATAAAGTTAGTTGTTGATCGAGAGTATGAAAGTAGCTCAGCTGGAGAAGACAGTGCTCCTGAATGTCAGAGGAACCGTCTTCACAACCCCAATATCCACAGTAATATCAATGGCAATATATACATTGCACAGAATGGCTCTGTGGTGAGAACCCGCCGTGCCTGCCTCACTGATAACTTAAAAGTTACTTCCCCTGTTCAATTGGGGAGGCACTTTAAGAAACTAGACAAGTTGGCAGTGACACATGAAGAGACTGTCCCCTTGAACACATTATCAAAGGGGCCATTTTCTACTGAGAAAATGAACACAAGACCAACTCTGGTTACATTTGCCCCTTACCACGTGGGGACTGACAGTACAACAGTGAAGCCTTTGGGGAACAGGCTGAAAAGCACAGTTGAACAAGAGTCCATGGTTGACAGTAAGAACATCAAGGAGGTTCTGGACTTCCATAGTGACCACACGCAGTCAGATGATGAGGAGCTTTGGATGGGTCCCTGGAACAACCTCCATATACCAATGACAAAACTGTGACTGATTTTTTTTTAAGTTATTTTGTTTTTACTTCAGTTTTTAATAAACTGCCCTTTTTATTGTCACTGAGAAAACAACGTATGGGATTTATATCATGCACACAAGCTAAAACTTTGAACAGTAGGCTTTAAAGTTTAAAAAGAGACAGATTTACACTCACATTTGTATCAACTAATTGTTCTTCCCAAATAAATATCTTTTTGGACAGACTCTCAATTCACTATATAACGTCATTTAAACATTTAGCTGTTTTTTGGGGCCTTGAAATGTTTTTCATTTTAATAAAGAAGAAATAATATTTACTAAATAAGCATTTATATTTTGTTGATTAACATAGATTACTTTTCATCTCTAGCTTCACAGAACTTGTTTTGGTGCATGTAATTTTACTTTTCATAAAAAATGGGAAAAATTTATATTAGAGGATTTTACAGGTAACGGTTTTATACAGTTGCTGTCTATACCATCCTGATTTTTTAAATGAAAGACTGAATTACAAAGAGTGATAGTTAATGTGGGGACCTTCTGTAAATTATGTAGAATCATGGGCCTATTTTCCTTATTGTACAATAGAAAGTTTTTCAAATTTTTCGTATGTATATGTTGACCTATTAAACAACACTTGAAGTCATATCTCTTTTATAAATATCATTTACAATTTTCCCTGGTGTGCGCCCCACACTCTGTAAACACTCTAACCATACCAATCATAATAGGCAATTTAGTGTAGCCATTTGAAGTTAAATAATTATTTGGAGCATCAGAGCAAAAGCTTCCTGAGGCAAGAAAGGGTCAAATAGGCAGTAATGCATCTAGAGCCACAATTTCAGTATGGAAGGTATAGTAAGATCAGAGAAGTCTCACATTAATGCCACCAAACAGGAATATTTTATTAACTCAGTATAAAGGAATTTGGCAGGGTCAAGAACTTATATAATATGTGAAATGCCAATAAAGGCTGTAAATTCATAGCTTCAAACATATTATAGTATTTTACTTTTCCCAGCTCCAGTTTATTCATAAAATATTTAATGCACATAGTATGTGCATAAAATGTAGACCAGAAAATGATCGCCTGGGTCCATCCATTTTTTTAATCAAAGAACCCAGTCTTGATTTTTCACCATTGAACAAAGCACAGTGTTTCACCATTAACAGAAATGAAAACAAAATATCCTTTCAGAAAAAAATCCCCCAAACTTGCCTTGTGTGTTGCATTCTCTCCAGATATAAAAAGGATGAAGCAATATAATTTAAAAGAATTCAGAATTTCTTATGGCTTAGTATTTTATAGATGTAGCTCACCTCAAATTTTGCACAGTATTGACCAAGTTCAGATTTCAATAAAATTCTGTCATGCACGATTATATGGTTGAAAGACTGAATAATGTGTTACTATTTCTCTCCTACATAGTTCATATTTTAAAACTTGTTTATTATAATGCTATTTCCTTATTTCCAAAGTGAACAAATTGTATGTAACTTAACTTACATGAGTAGTATGTTTTAATTTCAAATTTCAAAAAGTATTTGAGATCGAATACAGTAACATCTCATTTATCTGACATTATTGGAAATTAATGCATTCTACACTCTTGCCAGAAAAACTATCAGCATTAACTGGGAGCTTATTAGAAATGTAGAATCTTGCCCACACCCCCAGGTCTGCTTAACAAGAATCCATGTTCTCACAAGATCCCAAGGTGGTTTCTATGCATATTAACTTTTGAGAAGTAATTACCATTAATACCATTGAACTCCAGGGCTTACTCCTTGAAACACCAAAGCAATTGTTTTTAGTTTAAAATATTTTGGATAGAAGTTATATTAAACATATTGTGTTTTCCTACGTGCTCAATCAGAAATCACTAAATATAAGTTAATAATTTCCTGATGTCCCAGGGTCATCTCAATTAGCATCCTGGTATTCTTTCTGCATATAGATTATGTTGGGTTTTTTTTCTTTCTCCAATTTCATGCTGTGATATTTAACTAATTTTGTCACTGCCTCTCTCTAAAATTCATCTTCCAGTTTACTTTGAATCTTCTGGTGAGAAAGTTTGTGTCTTTGTTTTCCTTGTTATTGAAAAATCATTAAAACCTAAGATAGGGATAAGGTATGTGGATTCAAGCAAAAGTGATTCTAAGAAGCTTTTCAGGGTCACTATTGGGATCTGAGCACTGTTCCTGAAATCTGAAAGTTGGCAGAAGACTAATACCCTGATATATGAGATGTCGCTGTATTTTAATGTTCAGTTTTTACAAGGAAATATGCAAAATATTTCCAGCTACTTAGCAGACATATTTCAGCCATTTCAAGTTGACCATTTCAGTGAAAACAATCATGAAGTTAATATGTCCCTAAGTTAGTGGACATACCTAAAGATAAGCAGTATTTACACAGAGTAGCCAAATCAAATATTTGCTCAGTATATTTTGAGGTAAAGTATACATTGCAGCAAAAGCATTACCGACTAACAGCATAAATCTGGACTGATTGAATAGTAACTTTGATAGGACTTTATTCTATAAAACTCTGACTCAGGATTAAAATTGTGGAATCCAGGGGAGACATTCAAGTATGTTTAAGAATACTTCATGTAAATGACATTTCTATGTAAATGTTTATAAAGAAAGTGGTGGTTATTTTTCCTAGATGGGTACAGCAATATTTTGTGGTGGTTCTTAATCAGCACCAGCTTTCAATCAGTCAGAAGAAACAGCAGATCTTGGCTAGTTAAGATGAGAACAGACTGATATGACTATAATATTGCTAAACCTGTTGATTTTAAGAGAAGGCCTTGTTGGCATGAAGGGCAAGGCAAGGAAAATGAAAAAAATAGATTCGAGGTGACATAGGACATTTGTGACTCAAAGATCATGAAATCACAGAGGCTAATCTCTCTCTCTCAACTTCTCTTTTTCATTAGGTACAAACTGTGAGAGTTGTCATAGAATGATAACTGTAGGCTGGCCAGAAGCATCTTTTTAAATCCAGAAAAAAGTTTGTCCTGAATTTTGTATGTGATATGGCATTCATGTTATTAAACCACGTTGTTAACAGGAATGTTAAAACATGTTATTTATGCTAAGTGGTTCTTCCAAATGGGATATGGTAGCTACTATTAAAATATTGTTAATTTATGTATCATAGAGCCAGAAAAAATTGAATATTGATTCTTGAGGGAAGACATTTTCTTTCTTTTACTTCATGAGCCTTACTTTTTCTCTTCCTCTGCTTCACTTTCTGCACTTTCTGCCATGAGTGGGGCTTATATACCACTTAAATTAATTAGTAAAATAGGCAGAAAGTTCTAATAATCCATTCTCAGGGCACATGCCCACTGGTGCCTGAAAATAACATAGCGATAAAGCTGAGAGATAGGTTCAAAATTATATTGAGGACCTCTACTTTTTATTGATAGTTTCTTCCTCTACTCAAATGATAACATGGATTCTTTTGCTCTATTTTTTTCTTCTCTTGTTTTTGCATTTGTTGACTTTGATCTTTATAATAACAATCTTTACTTTTTAGATTGGTATTCTTTCATTGCAATCTACTTTATATTTATGATAAGTTAAGCACATATATGGAAGGCTTGAACAATGTCTATAGTTTGGAAAATTATCAACACATTCACTGCTCTCCCAGTTTCTTTTATCCAAACACTTTTTTTAACAAATGTTACTGTATGTAAAATATGAATTAAAAATTTAAGTTAAAAATGCATTGTTACTCACTACACAATGTTTCAAAAATAAATTTCCATTTGAAAAAAATGGCCTCATTATTCTGTCAGGTGGGGATAAACATCAGTAACGATTTTCCTATTTACATGTTTAGTATTTCAGTTTGATAACACAAAGAAAATCCTGCTCTTCAAACTCTTATCTTTGAACAATGTGGAGAAAGGATGTGTATTTTAAAACTATCATCCTTTCTGATACATTTCATTCAGGTATACGTGTTACCAAGTACTAAGAAGAGTGGGACACTGTTTTCTAACATTCCACCTATCCACTTACTTTTAAAACAATTTTTATAATCACATAAACACTAAGATGTTAATATATAATCCGTCAGCATGTCCATAGAAATGCTAAATGACAGCATAAATATATCAAGAATTATAGTCAATATGAAGTTACATGCCTTTTTACATGATTGAGTTGGGTGTTTCAGGTTCATAATTTGTATATTTATATCTTTATCTATTATTCATCCACCTATCTAGCTATGTTCATATTTCCCTGGATACATGCAGCTTACCTTAGCTTTATAATGCAGCTGATGATATAATAACTTCAATCGTCTTTTTTTTTTTTTTTTTTTTTTTTTTTTTTTTGCCGTACGCGGGCCTCTCACTGTTGTGGCCTCTCCCACTGCGGAGCACAGGCTCCGGACGCGCAGGCTCAGCGGCCCACGGCTCACGGGCCCAGCCGCTCCATGGATGTGTCAATCGTCTTTTATCTCAAACAATCAGTATTCGGAAGAATAAGTTTTTTGAAACAACTGTCTCGAATACAGAGTAAATTCTTGGCCTTTTGCCCCTTTGCTCTTCGTATCATAGAATAGAATTTTATTCATCTTTGTATTTCTGGTGCTCACACCAGAAAAATATTGCATTTAATAGAAGAGTTAATTCTAGCCCTGTCACTGCGTGACCTTGGGTGGGTCACTTGACAATTTACCCCATTGGGAAATGACAATAATAACGTCCATCTCAAATAAGAGATAAAATCAGAGATTTGATCTGAACATATTTTTCCATCTCTATAATGGAATATAGAGATGGAAAGAGAATAAAAATTAGAAAGTGTTCTTCATATTCATAAATATGGCCAGATTATAATATTTTACTTGCTAAACACCAGTGTAACTTTTACTGACCTATTCCAAGTAGTAGATAGATCTAAGTTATAAGAAAATACATCTTTCCTCCAGGTAACGAAAATGGTTTGTATTTTTTTTTTTTTTTCCTTTTGCGGTACGCGGGCCTCTCACTGTTGTGGCCTCTCCCGTTGTGGGGCACAGGCTCCGGACGCGCAGGCTCCGCGTCATGTGGGATCTTCCCGGACCAGGGCACGAACCCATGTCCCCTGCATCCGCAGGCGGACTCTCAACCACTGCGCCATCAGGGAAGCCCACTGCAACTACTATTATTAATCAGATGGCAAAACCTATGGAAGTCAAGACTTCTTTTTCCTTTGAGAAACCAAATACCCATGGAATACACTAAAAATAAAATTTAAAATTTGATATTAATTAGATTCCTACTTATAATAGTTCCTAATTAGGCTTCTCTGTAGTAAAACAAAGAATTTTTTAAAGTATGTGGGGAAAGCTTGTAATAGTTAAACATATTTATATGCTTAACATTTTTTTAATTGGGCAAATAATGATTTAATTACTGTTAGTAGTAGAACACAACAGTTCAACTCACAGAATGACAGCATTCTATATGCTCAAAAATTAAAAGTTTGTGAACTAAATTGTCAGCTTTTAGGAGGACAGATCCAAATATACCACAGATAGAGCCATTATACAGTATTTTACACTGAGCTCTAACCATTAAAATCACTAACAATTACTGTCCCATGAACTAAATATCTTTTTTTTTAATACACATGTATACACACTCATGTACATGTCCATGAATAGTATGGTATTTGTAATTTGCATAAATGGCAGTATGTTACATCTCACTTAGCTTAATTTATAACTCAAACATGTTTTTGAAATTTATTCATGATAGGTTTTGCTAATTCTGTTAACTTGTATTCTATCACTGTCATATAACATTTTATTTGTCTCTTCAAGGTGACATTTAAATTATTTTCAACTCTATTACTGTAAACAATTTTGGCAAACATTTTTTTTAACATCTTTATTGGAGTATAATTGCTTTACAATGGTGTAAATATCTTTTTAATGAAAATTTTAGTGCAATTGAGTTAAATATTTACGGCTGATCCATTTATTACAAATAGAGCCAGAAAACAAAAAGCAAAAACAATGTTCCAGTAAGAGTATTGTGCTACATGTAGAGATGGGCAGGTATCAGGGCAATTAATTCAGTGCTCTCCTATATCAGCTAGACATCTTAAAGATCTTGGGAATTAGTCTTTGTATATATAAAATCAGGATATAAAATTTCTAGTTCTTTGGTATCTAGTTAAAAGATGTTTATTAGGGCTTCCCTCGTGGCACAGTGGTAAGAATCTGCCTGCCAATGCAAGGGGCACGGGTTTGTGCCCCAGTCCGGGAGGATCCCACGTGCCGTGGAGCGGCTGGGCCCGTGAGCCATGGCCGCTGAGCCTGCGCTTCCGGAGCCTGTGCTCCGCAACGGGAGAGGCCACAACAGTGAGAGGCCCGCGTACCGCAAAAGGAAAAAAAAAAGATCTTTATCAGGATAGATTTTTAAATATAACTCAAAAATATTAATATAATTTAAAACATTAATTCTAAACAATACTATTTCTTACTATAGATAATGCAAAATACTGATTTGGAAGGCAGAAATTAATAATACAGTATCCTAACTTATTTTGTCTTAAATTTATGAGTTTTGGAAATTAGTTTGCAAAATAATTTGCATTGTTTTATTTTTTATTTTTATTTCCCATGTTTATCACCCTGTACCATTTTCTTTTCTACTTATACTTTCTTTCTGACAAATGATTACTTATTCTTAGGGAACAATGACTTCTAAACAACAGTTTAAATATATTTTCTTTTGGAAAAAATTTATATGTATGTTTTGTCCATCAACAAATATTTATTTTAAGCCTTTATGAAGGGTTTTATATTTATCAAATGAGGGCTTTCTGTGACATCTGTTATTTAATAAGGTAGCCTAATTTCTTTATATTTACAAATAATTTATGATTAACTTCCAGGTATAATTAAACAAATACCACCAAATTTAACACCAGCTCCTACAGGAAAAAGCAGTACAATAAATTTCAAATCAAACTACCTTTTAGCATGAAATGATCCTCTGGGGTTTCAAAAAGTTAAATGCTTGAGGCAAATATGTAGATTACTAAGAAGGAAGCCAGAAGTTCTTTAATCATGGGTTGTAGGACATCAAGACTGAAGACAGAAAAAAAGAGAGAAAAGCCTAACTATCCTCTGCATTTAAAAATATAAGCAAGGTTTTCACCACAAAAGGATAACTTAAAGCAAACTTTTAAATCTAATATTAATCAAACACAGAATATTTAGTTTCATAGCAGAAAACATATTTTTATGGCAAATTCCAACTAGGATGGAATGTTAGAAATTCTCAGGCACACTAGCATCTGACTGCTTAATTTCCAATCTTGCAGAGACGTCAGTGAAATTACATAAATCTTGTTACATCTCCGAAAAGGTGTTTTGAACAACTGTCATTAGTTATTACTTTACCTGTCTCAAAATATTTTTTCTTGATAACCAATTTCCAGGCATGTTTATCTTTATTGAAAAATAAGAAAGGATTTTTTTTCAACACAACTCTTTGTGTATAATGTGGTAGCTACAAGTTCATTTGGTACAACATTGCTATCAATAAAGTAAAGCAACGTTTTAGGTTTTTATTTATTTTTTATAAATCACCGGTTAACTACCACGGAAAACTTATAATCTGAAAAAGGTTTCAAAAAGTGAAAATCATTTTTGAAGGACATTTATGTTTTGAGATTCTTATATTTGGGGGATGTTTCCTTACAGTAGGATTTCACAAGTATTATGAAGTATCTTTTCCAAAGTGACTTCTATTAGTTTTAAAGCTTTCTTTCCTGATAGGTCCAGTCAGAAGAATGCCAAAAAGATTATGTTGGAATTGCATCATATGAAGTATTTTTACTTCTTGATTTTTTTTTTCCATTAGCCTATCAGCAACGTGAGTGCCAGTTTTAACTGAGCTTTTAAGTATACTGTAAAATGGGGTACCTCCTTGGCAGCCAGCATCAAGATGGTTAAAACGGAAAGCTTAAGACCCATGTATGAATAGCAAGTTATTCTTTCTACATCAAATATAACTGTTTATACACTCTGTATAGACAGGTTCTGGAACCACAAACATAATCATAATTTTGTTCTAGCAATTATCCATAATCACTTTAAAATTAACTCTAATTGAGCATTCACAGTGTACCAAGTATCATGCCCCTAGTAAATCACATGTAATTTCATATACTTCTTAGAACCACCGTGAGGTAGAGCTTACCTACACACATTTAACAGAATTAAAAAAAAAAAAAAAAAAAAAAAAACACTGTAAGCAAGGAAAATTGCTACATGACTTGCCAAAAATCATACAGATAAAAAGTGGCTGATCAAGAATCAGAGCCAGGGTTTGTATTCCATAGCCAAGTCTTTCAGGGATTCCCAAATAGATAAATGTTTCTGTTAGCATATATTGTTTATTGTTCATTAAATGTCAGACATGGTAAGTATTCCAGAAGACAACATTGTGTATTATTTTCATTTCAAATTCAATTCACTTGAGTGGCTTTCCTTCCTGAACTAAATAGAGATGTTCCAGATGCAAGAATAATATAACTAAATTTATTTCCATAAGTCATAAGAGGAAATGAATTTGTTTTAATAGTTAAGGTGGTACTTACAACAATCTATCTGAGAGCCACTGATGTGAAGACTAGCATCTGTTTGGAAGCATTTCCCAGTTATATCTTTTAGTAAATATAATCTGAAATGCACAGTATTTCATTTAGTTACAAGACCATTTCATAGTTATTCATATTTATTTTTAAGAAAACAAAGACTTCTCTCATAGTATATGTGAAAATTGTTCATTAAAAAGATTTTTATAAAATATGATCATTATTCAGATACAATGTTGTGCAATGTGCATGGTGCAAGATGCATTACTGACATATGATACGTTTTATGAAAGCAACTTATAAGTAAAGGTGTTTCTAAAAGCATAGGATTCCTTGAGCCCCCATAGTTATCCCTTTGGTTTCAAGCCTGGACATACAGATAAGAGTGCTCCAGCAGAGGGAAACTCACACCCACACTGCTTTATGTATATATCGTCTCAGTATAGGGACACCAGGTTTTCTCTATAACAAAGGGACTTCTAGCCCAGGAAGTAACACTGCAGAGCCTCCACTGCTCAACCAGGAATGTTTCATAGAAATTTTAGTCATGTTATTGGAGAAACCCTCTCTCCCTCCTCTGTCTTCTGTGACCTGGCTTAGTCTAGCAAAACCAGCTCATGTCAACTGCTCCAGAAAAGAGGGGATGAGCTCCCATGACAAGAAGGTTGTTTCTCGTATTGTAAAGGCAATTCTTTACAAAATATGTGTTCTTTAAATTGTAAATTTTTAAATTATCTTACGATAATATATTTTTCTCCTAATTTTGGCCTATATACATACCCCAGGCAGAAATCCAGTAACAGAACAGATGGTTTATAAATGAGAGAGCACATAGTCACACTATGTGGAGACAGACTGCAAATAAACCAATTTATGGTTAATCAGTATTAACATTTGCTGGGTCATAAACTCATGGATGTGTTAGCACTTTGAAAACCTCATTTACTTTCTGAGCCTAACACTAGCCTTAAGTACGCGATAGTCAGACTTACTAAACTTCATTCTATAAAAGATATCCTCAGTAGCAGTATCTCTTTGAGCGATAGATTCTGAGGAAAAGTCTGTACAAGCTTAAACCAAAAGGAGAGAAAAAGAAAAATATTAGGATGTGACATATATTATAGGTAGAAATATTTACAAGAAAGTGACCTGGAATATAGGAGTTGCAATTAACTGAATTCATGGAATTACTCATGTCTAGTGATTGATGTTAGCAATGCTGGACCTAAGCTGGGATTTTGCCTGGAGCACTTATTTGTGGCCTTTCCATGTGACCTGGGCTTCTTAAGAGCATAGAGTGCCTCAGGACTGTTGGAGTACTAACATGAGGGCTGCAGATTTCAAGCATTCTAATGAAAGAGATGGAAGTTGACTTGTCTTTATGACCTACCAAGCCTAAGTTTCCAAAGAGGAAACAAGTGAGAGTATCCCAACAAACAAGTGAAAAACTCAATCATTTTTACTGATCTAGCCTCAGAAGTTAACCAGAATCAAGTCTGTCATATTCTTTTCAATACAAACAAATCAAAAAGGGAGAAGTCATGACCACATCTGAAAATGAGAGAAGTATCAAAGAATCTAAGCATATGTTTAAGCATTGTCCCAAAAGCCAGAAACAAAGCCTCTACAGCTTTGTGGTGATCCAACAATAATTTCACTGCCTACACACTACCAAATATAAAATCGATAGCTAGTGGGAAGCAGCCACATAGCACAGGGATATCAGCTCATTGCTTTGTGACCACCTAGAGGGGTGGGATAGGGAGGGTGGGAGGGAGGGAGACGCAAGAGGGAAGAGATATGGGGATATATGTATATGTATTGCTGATTCACTTTGTTATAAAGCAGAAACAAACACACCATTGTAAAGCAATTATACTCTAATAAAGATGATAAAAAATAATAATAATTTCACTGCCTACTACTAAAATATCTCAACATGTTTCACAAAAAAGAACAAATTGTAGAGTTTATCATCTATAATGTCCAGTATACAATAAAAATAACAATACATTTAAGCAAACATAAAAGTGAACCACAGATGACAGAAAAAAAAAGCCTTTTTGAAGTTAGCATAAATTAACTATAAAATAACTATTAAAAATAAGTTTAAGAACCTATCGGAAAAGATAGATATAATAAATGAATATACGAGGAAGATTAGGAAGTAAATCAAAACTCTGAAAAACAGATGAAAATGGTAAAACTAGACTGAAAAATGCAATAATGATATAAAAACCCATTTGATGATCTAAAGAGCAAATTATACAACATAGAGAGATTAGTCAACTTTAAGACACTACAGTAGAAAATATTCAAACAGAAGCACACTGAGAACAAAGATTTTAAAAAATGAAAAGTATCACATGGCCTAACATACATATATTTAGTGTTCAGAAGATGAGGAAAGAAAGAATTAATCAGTAACTTTTGAAAACATAATTGTGAATTTTTCAAATCTGATTAAAAATATCAACTTACAGATTCAAGTACCACGATAAAAAACAAATAGAATGATTTTAAAAAGAAACCGAACTTAGGCATTTCAGAGTCAAATTGCTGAAAACCAAAGATAAAGGTAGTATCTTAAAAAGCATTCATGGAGAAAAAAAGTAAAAACCGTAAGAATGATAGCTGATTTTCAACAAAACAATGGAGGCCTACTATTGAACACACTTTTTCAGTTCCCATAACCTTCATTCATTGGGATAAATTACTCATACAATCCTTTTTTTTTATTCTAATATTTTGGGAGCAGATAACCTAGATCTCTCCTAATGTTAAAGTTTACAAAACAGTAGTTATCTAGGAGCTCATAAAGGAGTTACCTAAATGTAATCTCCTTTATTCCTACATCACTTTCTCTTTCTTACTGCCCTGAATAGTTCATTGTAATAATCGTGAATTGGATTGAACCTAAACCCTGGAAACATCATGTAAAATTGCAAATATGAAAGTACATGTTACCTGGGAAGATGCATAAGACTCTCATGTTACTTTTGTTTTGTTTTTTTTTCAGGAATGCATTATGATCAATTGGTTTTTAAGATCTGCTAACTATTGACAGGAAAGTCACAGAGCACCTGACTGTATTTGGATGACATTCACAAAAGGACAAATTTAATAGATGAGGTTTATTTGTTCTCAAAAGCACAGGAGAGACAGTATGGTGCACTGACAGAGATAGGGAAGGGGGCTGGATGCCAAGATACCTGAGGGAATTAGAGTGATGGCACTGGAGAACACACAGAGGACCACTGTTGTCCACCCTAAAATGTCACTTGATGGCTGCCAAAACCACCCCATAGACATCACAATTCAATCTATGGATACTTAGCTTGAAAAGAAAACAAATATGTCTCCTCGTAGAGATTTAGCAATCTTTTCAGGCAAGGAATGTGACAAATGAATTAAGGCATTTCAAAACAACAACAAGACACACACAGGTACACAAATATGTTCATTTTTTAAAGGAATTTTCTTATTCCTTTTGCTTTCCCCTTTTCTCTCTTACTGTTTAAATAATATCAGTGCAGGAAATAAGGGCTGGCATAGAGAAGGGCTAGAAAGGGAAGAGAAGAGGTAGGGTGTCTGATGAGACAGAGGGTTTTCAAATAGTGCTTCCTGCATTTGTTCCATTGCAACAATAATTCTGTGAAGTCTAAATCAGTTTCTAATCACTCACGAACATTCCACAAAGCTGTCTGAATGTTATTTTAGTCAAAAATACAAAATATTTTCAGAAAAGACATGTCGACAGAAGGTAGACACATAAGCAAAGCATAACTCTTGCATATAGCTAGACCCTATAAAGGGGGTCATGCTTCTGTTGCTGTCACTGTCAAAACAGGGGCACCTCTCACCAGCTGTGGAAATAGCTCTTGCTTCTTCAAGGCTTTTCTTACTTAAAACCTACATTATCATTCAGGAAGATTGTACACAAACAATAGTATTCTTTCATTTAATGGGATAATTTACACTTAACAAGATCTGATATTTTTAATATTATGCTCGGTATCAGCAAGGCCAGAGTTTCATCTAAAAGAAAGAAAACAAGCTGCACTATGGTGAACTTGAATACTATTTCTGCCTCTAGCTTTATAGTCAAAGACTCTGCAGTCTACCCCTCAGGTCTGATTTAATACTCTTTTACTTGGGTAGAACTCACACTGAGTTGGATTCCAGTGCTATGGTCACAGCTCCATTTCCCCTACAGGTGCTGTCTGTAGATCTTAAAATCATCCAGAGGGTAAATAACAAAATTTTTAACTGTCCAATCTTTGTAACTCTACTGGGAAACATACATTATGACTCTGTTCAATAGCACCCTTTTATGGTTTTTGCTCTAGTGAAGCCTTTGGTTTCAATAATAGCAATCTACTTAACATTATGTTATAAGTAAATTTGTTATTTGGAAATGGATGACAAGGACAGGCAATGAAACTGGTCCTGAGAACTAGGAAGCTATTGTGATCCAAGGCAGCATCCAATGGTTACATAGCTTCAGATAATTTAAAAGATTCACAGACTCTATGGAACATATTCATGTGAGACTTAAATAAAGATAAAGGATATGATAGAGCAGGTTGAAGAAAAGACAGGCAAACATCAGTGGCCGAGGGCCTTCTAGGAGAGACTTCCTAAGGTTTTAGTCACATAAGATGTAATTTTTCTCTGGATCATGAAACAGCAAGTTATGCTCAAGGAATCTTGGTTTCAGTGAGTGATCAGGTAAAAGTTTTCTAGCAGAACCTTTAATACCCCACTGGTCATACAGTCAAGTCAGGTTTTACAACCAGTTACATGATAGGAAAGCAATCAATCTAAACATTGCTAAGTAATGTAGACAGTTAGTTTGAGCACCTCTAGGAGATTTTTTGAACTTTAAATAGTAAAATAAAAAATCACTTCTTAGCCCTGCTTGCTCTTGTATTGGTCCAGGGTGAATACTAGTCTTTCAGGCAAGTCCAGAGACAAATACAAAGCCATTATGGTACAATTAAAAAATAACTTTGTTTTACACGCAACTACTTTCTTCTTTTTTCTCATCCTAGAACAGCATTTTTTCTTTCACCCTTCTTTAAATCTCCTCTATCTTAGCACCCTCTGCTTGGACACAGCCCAGTAATTTTACCAGCACTAACACTAAATGACTTTACTGGTCTAGTGCCCATTATCAACATGGACTTCATCTATGAAATCCCCATTTATTGTTTGCTGACTAGAAAATGTATTGCTTCCAGTTGAGATAGGTATCCATTGACAGTCTAGTCTAGCTGGAAGTGAATGGGTCTATATAACAGCAATGCAAACATATTTCAGAGAAAGTTCTGAAAACGTGCAGGCTTCTTTCCAAATTGCTATTATTATCTTAGTAATCCAAAATAGTTGTTTACAAACTGCTTTGAAGGGTTGCGGATGGAAATCAGTAGCCAAAACAAAATGATTAGTGATGTAAATCAGCTGAGCTCTGGGATACTCAACTCTCAATTTCAGTCAGAGAACTCTCTCATTTTATGTATTTTAAATTTAAAAAAGAGACTCTTGAAAAAAATTAAATTTCACTGCTTGATGTTGGAATATAACTTTAATCCCTCCTGGACAATATATAAATCCTTTTTATAGATTAAAGAAAATATTTTAAATTATGTGCTCTATTCATTAGAAATTTCTAACTTTGACCTTAGAAATCAACTCCTTAATTACTCAAAAATACTAAAGTCAATATACCTGCTTCTGCAGTTTACCCAGGTAGACAAATACATTACTCATTATGGTCAATAAAATGTATCTGTATTTCTTTGTTATCAAAATGTACATACTTAAGTTTACCTAAATGAGGTTAACACGACAAAAGTAAAAAAATGGTTATTTATTGAGACAAAACTCTCTCCCATTTAATAATAATAATGAAAAATATTATTTTTGAACCCATCCTCAACTCCTCTTAAGAAAAGAAGAAAAATGTTATTTCAAGACCCTAAGGTTTTATTCTTTTTTTACATAACAAAAGAAACATACATTATATAAAGTCAAATAAAATTAAAAGAATAAGTCCCCCATGGAATTCCAATAAAAGATAATTTGATTATCCAGTATAGCTAACTCATAAATGGGAAGGCGGGTATTAAGGCAAGAAGACAGAAAAAATTTGATGAAAATATCATCTCAATGTGAAAGGAAAATAAAAATGGAGTCCGTATTGCTAAGACAGCTCCTGAAAATGGACCTGGGAGGCCACTGAGCAAGTGTGACTTATAAATGTCTCGGCCGGGATAGAATCTGACCTTTTGACCACTTACTGTCTGAACAAAGGCACGGATAACATCTGCCCAATGTTCCAGAAATTCAAGATACTTATCAGACCCTTACACTTAACCCTTAACCTAAAACAACTCATGACAACCTATCTACTTATTGGACCCTTACCCTAAATAACTGGTGACAGCCTATCCCTTAAGGACAATATTTCCTTTCTTGTATCAGAGTACATCCTCACGACTTTTGTCTTTATAACCTCCTGACTCTTTTTCTTTCCCCATCATTCATTTGGTTTTACCTGAATCTGTGTCTCCCAAATTGCAATTCTCTGACCCTAGATAAAGTCTTTTCTTATTTACAGCCTTCTGCATTTTTTTTTTTTTTTGGTTTACATCAGGTAACTGAGAAAACATTTATATAATCTTCTATCATTTTTGAGAATTTACGAAATATTTAGTACCCCATGGTCACATTGATATAAACTTAAAAACAGGCAAATTAATCCAAAGTGTTAGAAGTCATAATAGTGGTTACCTTTGGGAAAGAATGGGGTAGTAATGAGAGGATTAATAGGATGAATTTTGACATAATTGTAATATTCTGGTTTTTTTCTGGGTTGTAGCTACATTGGTGTGTTTACTTTGGAACTTCATATAACAATATGCTAATGATATTTCCAACTTCTCTGGATTATATGCTATTAAAAAAAAAAAGTTTGTTTAAAAAAACCCAAAAGGTTGAGGTTAAGGCAGGAGAAAATAGAAGTTTTCACAAAGTCCATAGAAGGAGAGTTCTAGGAAGAAGAGAGTGATCAGTAGCTCCAGACTCAAGTCCATGCACAATAGTGCAGCATCCAAAGTAATCACCTCTGTATTCCTAGGACATGGCTCAAAAACTGTCAGCAAGCATACACTGAATGAATATTTGTTTAAGGACTGAGTTAATGGGTGGACATCAAATGCCATAGACCACTATTAAGACTAGGAAGCAATAACAAAATTTTACAAAAAGGGTATTAAAACAAAAAAATAGAGAAGGTTTTTAGGGAAGTGATGGTTTGTGATTTAAAACTTGAAAAGCAAGTGAAGAATTAGACATTGGGAGCCAAAACTACTTTCAAGAATCTTGCCTATGAGGACAAAGAATGCCACCTGCCATTTCAGTAAAAAAAAAGATGTTGTGGCCATAAAGCCATCAGCGTCTGCAGCTCCCTCCCCACCCCTGAGGATGGTGCACCCTGAGGGGACCTGCAGAAAAACAGAATACCAGCCCTAGATAATTAAGGTGCACATCAATTTCACATTAATTTCAATTAGCACATTAATTTCAATAAGCCCAGACTCTTGCATCTTCCCAAACATAGAAAAGTGCTAAATTCATCAACTTGAGATGTCTGGGTTTTTTAAATTATTAGCAGTAATCCTTTGATGTTCAAGTATATGTTTTTTGTTTGGTTTTGTTTTTTTCTCAGCAAAACTCCTGTATATCCTTGCTCCTCCCTTTACTCTTTGGAATAGTCCCTGAGAGGCTCTGTCTGGGGCTTAAGTCCTCAAATGAAACATAATTCTCAGCTTTTAGATTGTGCATTTTTTTCAGTCAACACCTATGAAGAGTGGAGTAAAATAATAAAGTTACTGGAAGCAAGCACAATGGAGATACTACAATGAAATATTTTAAAGTTACAATTGTTAAGCTACAAGAGTAATGGCTATTATTTATTCAGTGGCTACCATTTTATATCAACATAGCTACAATCTCACTTATCCTTTGCAAAATTTGAAGAAGCTGATGATATTATCTGCTGTAGACTGAATGTTTGTGTCCACCCCCACCAAATTCATATTTTGCAGTCCTAATACCCCATGGGATATTATTTGGAGGTGGGGTTTTGGGAGATGGTTAGGTCATGAGGGTGGAGTCCCCATGAATGGGATTAGTACCCTTATAAAAGAGACCCCAGAGAAAGTCCTCATCTTTCTGCCATGTGAAGCAAGGAAAAGACAATAGTTTATGAATCATAAATTTGACCCTCAGTAGGCAACAAATCTGTCTGCAACTTGATCTTGGACTTCCCAGCCTCCAAAACTCAGAAATAAATTTCTGTTATTTTCTGTTATTTATAAGCCACGTAGTCTATGGTATTTGGATATAGCAGGCTGAATGAACTAAGTAAGACATTATTCCAATAAAAAAGAAAGAAAGAAAGAGACTGAAATTCAGAGCAGTTATCTAACTGTTCATAGATCCTCAGCTATTGCATGGAAATACAAATGCCTCATATAGAATCTGGCACACAGGACATGTTCAACAAATATTTGCTAAATTCTAGGTTAAAAGAATAAATACAAAAGGGAGAAAAGAGAAGTAAAAGAAGGAAACTACGACTATTTGAATAGTCCATACTCTTTTTAGTCCATACTCTTTTTTTCTATGCCATGCTTGTGGCATATTTAGATTTTCTGTATAAGGGATAGGAAATCCTTGAATCTTCAATCACATATGTTTAAAAAAAATTCTAAAATACCATTGCCCCCTAAATCATGTTACCATCCAAAATGTGCTAATGTATGCTATAGAGGTGAAAAGTCTCTTTTCCTTATAGTTTCCTTGTAACATCACTTAATCTACAGGCTAAATCTCCCACTGTAAGCTTCAACTAATATACACAGGACTCATTCTGTCACCCTCAATTCCACAGTAGAACTAGAGTTTAGATTTATAATAAGATAAACAGCTTTGTGAAAAGATAGAAGCTGGGATTATGCTGAGCTCAGTATTGCTCATTAAATATTATAACGAGCATATGCTGTCTGTGTCTAACAAAGAGCGTAAGATAAGAAATAATCAGTTTCAGTTCCTATGTAGTATTTTATCCCCTTTCATCTTCTATAATTCATAAAGCTACTTGATAGCACTTTGGAGCTTATAGTCTTAAAATTATAACTGTTGTATAGTTTAATTGCAAATAACTATGCTGTCTCATTTAAATTCTCATTACTTAGACATTTTCTAAACCTAGGGAATCCTTTGAGATTACCTTAGTTTGTCAGAAAATTATTGGACGTAGTCTTGATCCATTATGAAAGTTTGAGAATTATTATCTTTGAGAGCCTCTTTTTTGTTCAATTAAATCGCTGATGCTGAAAACATTCAGCTATCCATTTTTATCTGTTTATTTAATATTTTCTAACATTGATCTTAGCACTGTAACTTGGATCCAAAGAACTCTCTGAACACTAGGTTAAATATTTCTCTGAGAAAGTGAGAGCAAGCGAGAGAGAGAGAGAAAGAGAGAGAGAGAGAGAGACCCATTGTACTCAAGTATCAGATAAATGGTTAAAAATCTCAATTTAAACTAAGGCGTGTTGTTTAATAATATTTGCCTTTCTAGACCCTAGCATTACTTATGTTCTAATACTTATCTTAATCCTCATTATGAGTGGACAAAAGAATT
Organism: Delphinus delphis; assembly: GCF_949987515.2. Taxonomy (NCBI): domain Eukaryota; kingdom Metazoa; phylum Chordata; class Mammalia; order Artiodactyla; family Delphinidae; genus Delphinus; species Delphinus delphis. The sequence goes on along the minus strand of NC_082698.1, from coordinate 40,831,962 downwards.
GAAACAAAATGGTTCTAAGATGTCAACATGAGGAGGAGGAGAGTTGGTATGATTAGGAGCAAGAATGCTATATTTTTAGCTTTTATTTCTTAAAATGCAGCTCCAAACACATATTTTCAGCTATCCAATTATTTTGATAAAAGCAGGTAAGCAATCCTTTTACCTGTTACATAGTAATTAATGTGGAGTTTCATTGACATTTTACATCTTTATGTCATTTGCAAGTGGGCAATAAGAAGACCCTGTATCACAGAAACTCATGTTGATACTTATATTTGTTCACATATGACACTGCCATAGATGGAATACTGCAAGATGATGATGAAGTTAAATTTTTGCCTGGAGCGGAACAAACACTGTTAAACAGCATGAAGTAGCCCCTTAAGGCTTTTCATATAGTGAAATATATTTATTTCAATTGGTCTGGTTTGCAGATTTCAAATATACAACATTAAAATGGGCAGCCTAAAATTTCTATCACATTTTGGAGCACAAGTCCTAAGTTAAAATTACATGTATCTATTAAGTAAGGAACCAAGCTTCCCTATTGAGTGTTAGATTCTCAGCATGACTTGCAAAGCATTCAGACACATGTAAAACCATAATCTGAAAATCATGAAGAACAAAAATTCTGCAAAACCCTGAGAATATTGAAATTCCAAAAATATATTTCTCAAGGTTAATATAACTTTGATATCAAACTAGACAAACATAGGAGGATAAATAAATGCTCAGATTAATTTTATTTATATAGAGACAAAACTCTAAGGGCTATAGTTAGTCAACTCCATTTTAAATATATATATGTATATATATGACCAAAGCTTGTTTATCCCTCAAATGTAAGACTGGTTAGTATGCAAAAGTTTATTATTATAATGCACTAAATTATTTGACTAAAGAAGTAAAGCAATATAAGTTAAATAAATTCAGAAAAGCACTGCCTAAAATTTCATATTTACTTTTAACAAAGATTTAAGAAAATTTACATAATATATGAAGATTAGCTAGTAAAAACTACAGTACACATCATTTTCAGTGGAAAGAATATTTAGAAACAGTTTCTTTGAGATAAAGAACAAGACAAGGATACCCATCATCTATACTATTGTTTAGTATATCACATAAGAGATGGTCAAAACAATAAGGAAAAAAAGAACAATAAGAAAAAAAGGAAAATGGTAATAATATTTACCATTTGGAAAGGGGTATATAATGGTGTAGTTATTCCAAGATGACATGGTACTCCCCAAAACCAAAAACCTAGTAAAACTGTTTGGAAATTTCAACAACATTGTAAAATGCAAAATTAATAAATTGAGGAAATTCCTCTACACCATCAAAAATCCTTCAGAAAATGTAATGGAAAAGATTTATGTTTCACAAGAGCAACAAAACTTTAAATACCCAGGAATCAACTTAATCAAATATACAACTATAATTATGGGGAAAGGTCGTAAATTCTATAAATACATGAAGCATATTCACAATAAATGGAGACATGCCAAATTAATGAAGCAGAAAACTTAAGAATATAAAGATATTAATTTTCCCCAATGGAATTTCAATTAAATTTTAGCAGGTTTTGGTGGTAGTGGGGAACTAATTCCTAAAAATATGGAAAAAACACATTTTTACAAAGAACAAGGGATTTGTGAGAAGGAAGAGCAAAATCAGATCCAGCTGAACAAGCAGTACATATTGAAAACCCCAGTAATTAAAATTTGTGACCAAACATTTGGAAATTAAACAGAGCAGCTAGTTCTATTATATGAGCACCTATACTTCACTTACTGGTAACAATTATACATCATGAGGTGGAGATTTTTTTTTTTTTTCCAAATGAGGTGGTTCAGCTCTCTCAATAATCCAGTGAACTATCCAATATTTTTATAAAATCCTTTTCTGCTCAACTCAACCTGAGGCAGCTTGCATTGTTTAAAATTAAGAATCCTGATTAACAAAATAACTAGCAATGAATCATACGAATTGGCAAGAAAGAGACAAGCAGTTCATTAATAAAATAAAATTGTGGAAATAGCTATTAAGCTTTAAATTTTGCGCGGCAAGTTCATTTCTGCCTGTCACTTTCCAGTGTAACCAATGTAAGCCTGGGCTATATATTCTACATTTTTCTCCAAGCCTAAAAAAATATATATAGAAAATATATGGGTTTTATTTACAAAGTGTCATCATACAATTAATATACCTCTGGAATTTTCTTTTTTACTTTGGAATCAAATAACAGACAGCCTCAAATTCAAGAGTTGTATATTTCACATCCTTTTCTGTCAGCTCTGCAGTAATTCATAGTATGGTTTTATCAAGATGAATTCAATTTTCCTTTCCCCCCTTGTGAATACTGAAGCTGTATCCTGTGTTTGTTTTTTTTCCTTTTTCTTTTTTTTTTTTTTTTGTAGTTGGGGAGGCAGAAAAATTAGTGCTGCCATAAACATTCTGGCAGATACTAGAAGCCTTTCTAGAGCATATGCCTTCAGAAATGTACTTACTGCATCATGCCAATCAATGAGACAGAACAAAACATAAAGAAAAATTTGTAGTCTCCTTCCACCCTTTCACTAATTGGTATGACTACATACACATTTTTTTTAAGAGAAATATAAGATACATTTTATTCTTAATAAAAGAAATACGATCTATTTTTTAACCTGCGTCAATTTTTAATTGTTTAATGTGCAAGAAAGTTGTACACTAGTAAGAATAATTATTATTGCCCAATGCTGGATTTTTCCACCAGGATTCACTAATTCACAGTTTACAGCCATCACATGCAGAAAGCACCCATGCTTTACTATTGAAACCTCACTAGTCAGCAAATAGGAGTTGAAAACCTCAGCATCTGCAAGGGAATTTGCACGCTGTCTTTGCTAAGTGTTGTAAAAACTTCCACTTACACATTTCAAACAGCTTTTGTGCCATAAATAGTTATCAAAGATTTACCCAGAATGTATTCAGCCTCACAGGTCTATACATTCAATTGAGGTTTAAGGAAACTCCAGCCCTTCTGCATGATGCTCTCCCTCCAAAGTCTCCAATTTATTGTGCACAGTTCCCCAGGCATACCTCTTATATGCTCAGTTTTTCATTATCGTAGACTGTCTTCTTTGTTTTTAGTTTGTTTTTCTCTTCCAGCTTCACTTCCATCTTGTCAAATCCCTAAGGCAGTGGTGCTTAAGATGGGCTCACTATAACCAACGCGGTTGATGATGTTTCAGAATTGAACACCACCACCCATGCAGGTGGTGTTGCCTCCTGATACTCCCAAAGCCCTCAGTTCTCCAAGAAGGACCAGAACTATGGTGGGATGGCTCTGTCCCTAAGCTTATGTCCTGCTTTGTCCTCTGAGCCTTGAATTAGTGCTTTTGGTACTCTAATTCTATGAAAACTTTCAAGAAATTGGCTCCATCAGTGTCTGTCCTAACCTCTTTCTTTAGGGCCAGCACAAATTCAACGAGCCTAGTGAAGGTAATTTAGTCTGCCCTAGCAATTGGTTTTTCAGGTGTATGTGGAAGTAATAAAAATATTCCCTTCTCTTTCAGTCCCAGTTATAGCACAACTTTGTACTTATCAAAAATATGTTTAGATGTATTAGTTTTATTCCCTCAAAGCACCATAGTACATTAAAGTTTTTATTTAAATAATAACTTTAGTTTTTGGTTGGTTGATTGGATGTTTGGTTATTTTACTAAAAGTAAAAGATCTCTCAACTATTTGGCAGTGGAGATGTTGAGAGTAAAGTCTTAATGGCTGTAATTTCCTAACTATAACACTAAATCATATGGGTATAAGCACTTATAGGTTATAAGTTTTAGGAAACATTCTCAGGCTTATTTTTATATGAGATATTCTGTGAAGTAATATTTTTCAACTAAAAATTATCAGAAATGTACTGTTCAGTTATAAGCCAACTTTCAATTTCATAGACTACTTCATTCTGAGAACACAAATGCAATCGATGAAAACTGGTAAATATAAAGACATGCAAAGCAGAAGTGTGCCGTTTGACAAATTAAATATGAATAATTTATTTACCCATCTGACTTGCTAACTACAAGCATGAATAATTTTTAAAAAGTATTCAGACTGAACACAGAATTTTCACCAAGCCTCTTTTTAAAAACTGCCGTTGGCAAAGAGAAAGGGAGGAAGGAAAGAACAGAAGAAAAAGAGAAAGGGAAGGTGAGGCTGCTGAGAAGAAGAAATTAACCAATATCAATAGTATCTGCAACACCTTATGGTTATCTTCTTTCTTTGTATTTCATTGTTCAGCTATTTCTTTCTGGTTTTAACTTTGGTTTAGTTTATCATTTTAATTTTAATCTGATTTCTATTTTTCTACCTAGTTCAACTATAAAATCTTATGTCATGAAAAGTTGAATTTTTCAGGTAGTTTGTTTCTTGTAACTAATTACTTCAGAGCTTAAAATACCCCTTCAAGGTTATATCTTCTTGCTTTAATACTTATGTGATAGTAATTATTCATTTCACATCTTCTTCCTAGTCATTACCTTCATTATTTGTACCTGGGATAAATAAAATATAAATATCAGTTGCACAATACCTCTGATCATTTTATTTTAGCCTACTCGGAATGGTGTTAACAAGCTAAATTCCTTGATATATATAATTGCTGACTGAAATGGAGCTTGTTGTCCATTCTATTCTTTCTTTCGTGATTATGAGACTCTATGTGTGTGTATATAATATTATGTGAAACATATATCACGTAATATATAATACATGCATTATATTATAAATATTTTATATAATATATATATATATTTTTTACAGAATATTTTTCCTAAATTTCACAAATATAGGCCCAGTTAAACTTTTTTTGAGTAAGGCTTAGTAGTCATTGCCCCTCTAAACTCTTCCCTTCTTTGTGTTTTCTTAAAATTAAAATGCTCTCATAAAAGCTGCATTTGTCATAATAATGAAATAACTATATGTAATATATTGGTTATGGCTCTTTGTTTTTAAGAGACAGAAACCCAGGTCAAATATTTTAAGAACCGAGGGATTTCACTGATACATGTCACTGAGAAGTCCAAAGTGGCACTGTTTCAAATGATTAGATTCAGAAGCTTAAATAGTGTTCTCTCTCTCCTACAAAAGGACAAATCATTTCTTCATCTCTCTTCATCTCTGAGCTTTACTTTCCCAAATTCATTCTTTCCCACTAAATACAGACTTTCTTCACAAAATAAGGAGCATTTCTACTTATTCTCAAAATCTCAATAGCAGAGGTTCATGGACTGTAGGTCAGCTGAAATTCAGTAATTCAACTCCAAATGTCTTTCAGCCATATATGCCTTGGTTAAGGTTCAAACTCCAAAGATAAATCGCCCAAACTTGAGCCAATGATCATTTGGACAATTTGAATATGAGGGAAGTAGTTTTCCAAAGAAAAAAGAAAAAACAGATGTGCTGTTAGGAAAAGATGGGAGACATATGGTAATAACAAAAAGAAGAGCAGAACTTTAACCTAGCACAGCTGAGCTTAAGCCCATGGAAGTGGTGTTCTTGGTGTAACATATTTTTGTATTCATCTATATTCATGGATGAATATCTATATCTTAAAATGGTGCCTGACATATAGTAGATACTCAAAAATATTTGTTGAATGATTATACTTGAATACATGGGGTACCTCAACCATATCTTACCATTGATAAAATATTTTCCTTACTTTCTTTTGAAACTGTATTAATTTGGACTTCAGTGACAATTTCCCTTTTGTGTCTCACTACTAGAAAAGCATACCATATTTTATGCCATCAGCGCAAAACATCAAATCAGGAGGCCTTCTAATTTTCCATCATTATGTTTGCCAAATTACAAATGAATATTACAAAACAAGCATGGAGATATAGGTATTTAATTAATTTATTTTATTTATTTTTTTTTTATTTTTTGCGGTACGCGGGCCCCTCACTGCAGTGGCCTCCCCCTCTGCGGAGCACAGGCTCCGGACGGGCAGACTCAGCGGCCACGGCTCATGGGCCCAGCCGCTCCGCGGCATGTGGTATCTTCCCGGACCGGGGCACGAACCTGTGTCCCCTGCATCGGCAGGCAGACTCTCAACCACTGCGCCACCAGGGAAGCCCCTATTTAATTTATTTTTTAATGCAATATTTATTTCTGTCTTACACACCTACATTAATAGATTACATCAATAGAGCATATCTTCTCCACAACCTAATCCTAAAACATTCTTCCCACACATGCCCAGTTTTCTACCTTATTCATTTTTTTTTTGAATCCAGATGAAAATCCACTCCTTTTATGAAACTACTGAAATCACTCTCAGTTATTTGCTCCCTCCGTTTTGTTCCATTAGCACTTGCATGTTCTTACTTAAACACTCTGTGGTACATAACTATCTACTTTCCCTCTCAAAGGTATTATCTTTTGGGTAGCAACCTATTTTAATTTAATTCAATAACCATGAATTATTCAGCCCCTACTATATGCCTGGCTCTAAGCTGTGTCAATATGAAGATGCATAATCTTTCATCAGGAGGAGATCATAGGCTGCAAATGAATGTGGTAACTATTTACATGCTCTACATCTTGATTGCTGTTAATGACATTTCAAAGCAGCATTTAACAATTCCCCCATATTATCAGGTCTTCCATGCTATAGTCTGTTTCCCTTATATTTTACTAATTAATATATACTCCCTTGTGGCTATATGCCAGAGAACAATTGGATTTTCAGCCACATAACCTCCAATGGAATGTCAGAGAGCATAGATCACAAAAGCATTAGTAAATTTATAGGTACATCACTTTTTTGAAAAAAGCAAATATATCTTTAAACACTCATTACTACACTCTAAGCCTAGGTTATTATTATAATACCCTGACTTAAATCGTTCCTCCTCTGATGCGTTTTACAGTATATTTGTTAGCTCAGTATTAAATTCTGCTATTGTCATTCCTCTCTTAAATTCAAACACTCTTGTTCAAGACTTTCCTCCTTTCTGAGATGCTATCCTTCTTTAACTCACTTCTTTAAGTTAAGCTCCTTTCCTTCCCTTGCAGATGTCATCTATGGGGCTGCCCTTCTCCTGAGCTCCTGTGGCATACACATCCTCTTCAACACTTGGTGGCACATAACATATTTTCTCATGTATTGTCATTTGTTCATATACTGGATTAAACATATATTAAAAGGTAAAATTGTAATTGTGTAATTATGATTGTTTTCTCTTTAAGTTCCAAAGTTATTAGCACTGTACCTTCCACAAATAAGGTATAATAATGTATTCAAGAAAAATTTGGTGCTGTCATTAAAAATGATATGAACAGCTCCGAAAGTATTTAAGCATCTTTAAGACATTAAAGACCTCAACTCCTCATTATATCTATTAAATTCTGTATATTTTTAGTCTTTGATTGTAACATAATATGGCTTAAATCATATATGAGTATTTTCCTTTATATATAAAGATACCACATGAACAGAAATACATTAAATTGTGTAACTATATTTCAACTAAAACTACAAGAAGTTAAAGAATAAATGGAAGCAAATTTTACCACTGAAGTTTCAAATTACATATAGACATTTCTTATAAGATGATTTAATGGGATATTTGATATTGAAGGAAGAAAGGAAAGCCTACAGAGTCACCCACATTTGCACTTGTTGATCTTACAAGGAGGTGGGTGCATCCAATGGTTAGGAGCATTGGCTCTGACAGAATTTTATTTGTGCCCTGGCTCTACCACCTGTAGGATCCTGGGAAGCAAATATCCTGTTTGTTCTCTCACAGAAATGATGGTATGATTATTTTCTCATAGGTTGTAATGATACTTAATAAAATAGTACATGTAAAGTGTTTATCATAGTATGTAGATATTAAACATTCAGAAAATGATAGTCATATTTTGCAGGTAACATGAAATTCCATATATTCTCCTGAGGTACTTGGCTCTAACAGGGAGGTTATGCTCTGCTATATATTTCATCTAAATGCTCCTTTCATTAGGAAAACATATATCTGTTGATATATAAAGGGGATTTAATGCTGGAGGACTTTTTGTATTTTACTGGTGGAACTGAGAAAGAGAGAGAGTTCATCACAGAAATACCTCTAAAAACAATAAAGATAAATTTTCCTGAATTAAAAAGAATCTCAGATTAAGAAAAAGAAGACTTTCTAATTATTTACACAGAGAAAAAGAAACCATGTATAAAGAAATAAGACTAATATTTTTCTATGGCAACACTGGATGCAAACAACAATGGAGAAAAATTGTATTCTCTCTCTCTCTCTTTCAACACAGGACTATTATTTTACACACACACACACACACACACACACACACACACACACACACACAGAGTCTAGAAGTAAGGCAGTTCCAGAGATGGTTAATTCAACATCAGATAAGCTTTGTCAAAGACCCAATTTTCACTTCTGTGATCCCTGAACAGTGACGGTCCTCTTGGACTGTCTCCCCTCATGATACTAAATGGTTTAAATTATCAGATACAGTTGAAAAGTTCAGAGGTAGATAGGCTAAAATTAGAATTTTCAACACATTGAAGAGAAGCTTAGCACCTAGAATTTGATATTCAGGTAAATTATTATTCAAATATGAGAACATACTAATAATAATATGCTCAGACATACAAGCCCTCAAAAGGTTTGCCACACAAACTTCCATTAAAAACAGTTTCACAGAAGTACTTAAAAAGGAGGAGAGACAAATACAGAGACGGGCAAGAAATATATCAAATGAAATTCAGCAAATACCTTGCTAAAATCTGTCCTCAAAAATAGCTAAGACCAAAGAGTCTGGAGGTAAACAGAGTAGCCTGAGAGTCAGTCTCATATGCCCAAGATCTTGTGCATCTACGAGTTGGAAAATATGACATACAAGTTAAATACATTTTTGTACATTATTCTGGATTATGTATGCATGATTAACTAATAAAAATTGTTTAATAAAGCTGTATATCTCCTTTTCCTTACCAAGGGCATGGTTCTGGGGTTATATATTATAGATATCTGGGTACTTACCTTATGCAGACCCACAAACAACCTCAACATACTCCACTGAAAAAAACATGATTTCAAAGCTTTCTTCCTACGTATAACTACTATACATATGCTTACTGAAATAATTGGCTTGTAGTATTTAATATTTATTTAACTGAAATACTAACTCAAGGAAATTTTGAAGTCATTTTATTTGCTTGTTTAGAGTTTTTTTCCAATCCCACTACTAAACGGCGCTCAAGTAAAATCTGATGTCACATTTTAAGGTTAATACGTCAAATTCACACTCTAATAAGAGCTGCATTTTTCATTATACTCTCTGAGAAAGTACTTGATCTTTTTCATAAACTAATTCCAATTGTCCTAAGTTCTGAGTGTAGGTTCTGGATGAATAAGGGTCCTTCCCAGGTCAGCATCATGACCTGTAGGCAGTCAGTTACCCAATTATAAGTAATGCCAGTCATACTTACATGGAAATGCACTCTTACTAACTAGCATTTACAGATCTGCCTTATGAAAACATTCAAATCTATAAATAAATAAACAGCCTTTGTCAATAAATTTCAACAAATGATTAGTGAGCAATAACTATTTACATAACACTTTGCTAGATACTGATAGAAAAAAAGGATAATACAACTGTCAGAAAAACAGTACTTTTTAAAAAGTTCACGATCTAAAGAAGATCAATGGAGGAACACATAAATATATGTGATATTATGTCTATTATGTTTTTTATCACCATATTCTCAACAGAAAATATACTTGGTCTTATCCATGTTATATCTGCACTGCACAGGGCCTAGCCTATAGTAGATATCAATAATATACTTGATAATGAATGGATGAATGAGGAATAATAAGTAAAAACTGCTACAAATGTGAGGAGCTAGAGATATTTCTGGTAGAATTAGTGATAAAACTTTTGAAAGAGGAAATGAGGTTTATGCTAGAACTAGAGCATAATCAAGAATTTGCCAGGTAGTGAAAGAGAGAAAAGGCAAGAAGTTTGCTTAAATTTTGCAAAGGGAGGGGAGCAGGAAAAATGAAGAAAAAGGCATATTACATGTCTTAAATGCACATATTTATACATGTATAATATGAATATACATGCACATATATATATGCTAAGTCATTTATGCCAAATGAACCTGTTTTAGGAATATAATTTAACTTGGAATCACTCTTCCTAGTTCTATTTCTCTTCAGCTTTCCCATGCCAACAGATCAAGAGTTTCCTAAAGTGATAAATGTGCATCCATACATAATGAGCTGTCAGCTTGTTTCATCAAAAACATTCTGGCTTCATTGTACTTGCTGACTACAATGGATGGTATATTTTAGCAATAACTGTGTCGCTTTTCCCTATACACTTGAAAAGTGAACTAAAGTCTTATCATTTTCTTGATTTAATAGTGAGGCATCATAACGAATTAAAGATTCTCATTCACCAGCATGAAGCTTGCTATTTACCTCTTGTGAAAGGGATTTGTCTCTGAAACACACATAGAATTATTCTTTCTGGGATGCAAATTTGTAGATATTTCTTCTACAGAGTGGAATTTCAACTAATGAAGTTGGTAATGGGAATCTGAACTACCAAGTATTTACACTTTTTGTAAAAATTTGAATTAAATTACACTAGTAATGTTAATGTGATTTAAACATATTTACTCTTACATGACCTTAAATCTCTGCATGATTAGCCTATTTAATCAACAAAATCCACAGTTTCATTAGAATATGTTTAACTTATTCTTTGTGATATTTATAATTTGGTACAAATGTAATGAAAGAAAAGAAAATAGGCGTATTTCAAAACCAAACTGCATCAGTGTATCTTCTCAGTTCTCACAGATTCCTCCTCTTATTCCCATAAGAAGACATTAAAATATTATTGTTAATGTTGGTTGGCTCTTGCATTCAAAAGCAAATTCTGCATTTTATTTGCACTGGAATCAATAAGATCTCTCACAGATTTTTTGCCTAAGTAGGAAGAATAAATGGAAGAAGTAGTAGGGTACGGTGTAAACATTAATGACTCCTCCCATTCTCACCCCTTATTCTATTTTTCTGAGACAAAATTCTGCTAATCTGTAATGTAATTTTATTTATAAAACTCAGGGGAAAAAAGCTAATGTAGGAATCAGAGACTCATGGGCCATATAAATTGAGGAAAAATTCAGTGGACTTCCCCAGTATATTATTTCAGTCTTGCTACATCAAAGACAATCATGGAGAAGGTTAAATTAAAAAGTTATTAGGCTGGGCTTCCCTGGTGGCACAGTGGTTAAGAATCCGCCTGCCAATGCAAGGAACATGGGTTCGAGCCCTGGTCCAAGAAGATCCCACATGCTGGGGAGAAACTACGCCCGTGCACCACAACTACTGAGCCTGCGCTCTAGAGCCTGCGAGCCACAACTACTGAGCCCACGCGTCTAGAGCCCATGCTCTGCAACAAGAAAAGCCACCGCAATGAGAAGCCCATGCACGGCAACAAAGAGTAGCCCCCACTCACCGCGACTAGAGAAAGCCGGCGCCCAGCAACGAAGACCCAATGCAGCCAAAAATAAATAAATAATTTTTTTTAAAAGTTATGAGGCTAAATTAAAAAGCAATTAAACAATTTAAAGTTTTTAAATAATGTAAAGACAATTCTAGGCTATAGGCTTATTTGATGAGGTGTCATAAGAACTCATTGATTAAACAGAATTTGCTCTATGATTATAAGTAGGTCTCACTAATAATGAAATAGTTATTTTAAATAGTAAAATTTTTCCTTTATTGAGTATTTAATATGATACAGACATCATTCTTATCATAATATAGGTATCAATATAGATATAAAAGAGTGAGTAGTGCTCGGAAATATTTCATTCCCACGTATGGTAGAAATTAATAGTCTTTTTCAAAGGGTTAAAAATCACAATTCGATTGTAATATTTTAATATTATACCATAGCAAATGACCGAAACAAAAAAGAACCTTCAACCTAATCAAATATCTAGAGGTAAAGTGCAAGACTATCGTTAAAGAATTTAGAGTCTTTTAATAAGCTTACTGTTTTATTTAACTCACAGGTATAGATTACATTCCAGAATGAGATGAATACAGAGATAAACTGGCAGGATATGGGAAGATAAATTATTCCTCATTTTATCTTCAGGGGGAAAAATGGATTGCTTTGAACTTTAAGTTGATTTCATTGTAATGCAATTTGACCCATTCCTCTCATTTCATGCTGACTTCTAGAATAACTGTCTTGAGCAGCACTATGGCATGGGGATTGTTATGGGGTGTCGGGTCAGGCTATTTGGATTTGAATCTCCACTGAATCATTTATTATCTCTGTCTTTGGAGAAGTTATGAAATTGCTCTGTGTTGATATATTTTCCTGCTATAAAATGGAAATAATAATAGCACCTGCCTCATAGGTTTGCCATGAAAAGTGAGTTAAGACATGTATTTTATGGTAATTAAGCATTTAATAAATGTTAGTTGTTATTATTATCATCTGAAAGAAGGTCCTTTTGTATTTCACTCACCTGCCCAAGAACATAAAGCACCTTTCCTATGGGTAGCATAGCTACTGTGAAGGTCTCCTCAGCAGCTATAGTTCATTAATCTCGTTTCACCTTAATTTTCTCAAGTGGCCCTTGGGCTCCTGCCAGCCAATGTCTCACTGACCTCCGTTTATCATGTTATCCCTGCCTTACATAACGCCTTTATTCTTGATTCCCTTCTTCCCCCAATGTGTGCTTCTGCCCTTGTGAGATCCTTAAAAATAATTTGGTTCTCAAGAATTTCCTGATTCCATGTGACTCAGAGGTTCTTTAACTTCAGGTCCTTTCAACCTTTCAGCTGTATTTATTTACACTAAATGGTATACATGTATTAATTCTTTCTTATCTATTTATATTCACAAAATAACTTTCATGTCATTAATGTAATCATTCTTTCTTTCATAATCTCCCATAAATTCTCTTTTCCAGATTTTAAAAACACAGAGAATGCTGAATACATGAGTAGCTACTGATTTCTCTTATAAAGCAACATGTAGAGAATGATGTCCATAGTGTTTTTTTAGCTATTACAATTGCTTTTAGAAAGTGACATCCCTAAATAACCCTATTAACATTAACGTCCTTAAACGCCCTCTTACAGTATCCATGCGAACAAATCATTAAACTTTAAGAAGTTTGCAAGATTATTATATGTTTAACTTTGCAGGTAAGGAAAAAAGGCACAGAAAGTACATCTGTCTTAACTATATGGTGGTTTGTGCACCAGCATCTTATTATATAGCTATGAGAAGGACTTTATTTTCCTCCCTACCAAGTTTACTTTTCTCTCTCGATTCATTTACACTCCACAAATAAATGGACAGAAATTACCATGAATAAAAACATGGTCTCATGGTCTCAGTTAACTATTTTTATTGTGACTTAACATCCCACAGGTTGCTGGTAAATATTAATTTTATTACAGGAAACTGCTGTTACACAAATTACCCACTTGGTACATCCTGAATGGCCTTCCAGTTGAAACTTTATTCTCCTTGACTTTCCAGTTGAAACCTAATTCTCCTAATGTCTCATTCCAATTGTTAACATAGCTGTACATCAGATCTTAAATTTAGCCCTAAAATTGTGAATCTTGTCCCAAAATGCCATGTTGTAGAGGGAATGGTGGGTGGCATTTGGGAGTGAAGACAGGCTCCTAACTAACAGCAAGCAAGTGATAAAGTGAGGGTCTCAGTCTTAACCACCAAAAAGAACTGAATTCTGCTAACAATCGATTATCTTGGAAGAGGACCGCAAGCTTCCCGTGAAATTGTAGCCCTGGTTGACTTCTTGATTTTAGCCTGGTAAGCCTTTGAATGTAGGATTCAATTTAGCTTCGCCTACACTTCTGAAAAAAGAAACTGTGAGATAATACGTTTGTGTTATTTTAAATCCCTAACTTAAAATAGAAAACTAACGAAACACCTTAGTATATTGTTTCTTTCAATTTTTCAGGTAAGAAAACTTTCATGTCATTAAATAACTTGTCTGAGTTCGCCTTGCCCAGGTTCAACTGGGCTTGCAAGACAAGGCTCTATGCCTTTAGAATCCATTCTGTTAGCACTCCACTTTACCAAACAACAATGCCCCAAATAGACGATAGTCCAATAGGAAGCACATATCTAAAGGACTGGACAGAGAGATAGATACCAATAATAGGCAACAAGACAAAAGCAAATGTGCTAGAAGAGTAAGGAGGTAACAAGAGAGTGAAGCCTCAGAGAGAACTGGGGTGTACCACTTGCAGAAGTATACAGAGGAGCCTATTGTTGAACAAACCAACCTTCACTATAATAGCTAGAGTTGTGGACAAATAAAACAATTGCTGCAGATTATAAAGTATGTTTTATTCTATTCAAGAGATTACAGAGAAATTGTGGCTCAGAATGAATCGAAACAATAATAAGAGAAATGAGGCAAGCTTTAGAAAAAAGACTAACGGTTTGGGAATGTGGCAACAATGGTCAATACTGGACCCAGCTGTTCCAGAATACCAGGGGAGTACAGTTCCAGAGGAATGAGAAAATAAATCACACATAAATAAATACAAATATCTTAAAGACTGAAAAAACACCTCTTTGTGTGTGTGTACGTGTGTGTGTGGTGAGAATGCTTAATATCTACTCTCAGCAAATTTCAAGTATACAATATACTATTATTAAACATAGTCACCATGCTGTACATTAGATTTCCCAGAATTTATTCATCCCTAGAATTTTATTCTTCTAACTGAAAGCTGCTACCCTTTGACCATCTCCCCATTTCCCTCATATATTTGAATAAAGTCAGTCAGCAAAAACATGCAATTTTCTCCTAAAATGTTTGGCAGGACAGAAGCAGGAGTAAGGAAAATGAACAAAAAAGTTCATTCAGAGCAGTGATTCGGCATCAAGGATTTGGTAGAAAGACAAAGAGTTGAGATATTTGGCTGCTGAGTGATGAGGAAAATATAGAGGTCCTGAAGAACTGGATTTCAGAACTAGTTCAAATGCAAATTTACTAAAGAAGAAGTAAACAGCTAGGGAGTTGAGGTACTGATCCACTGAAGTTTAGGGTTCTCTCTACTGTAAAAGAACACTCCCACCACAAATGTGTTCTTCTTGGGGACTGTAGGGGAAAGTTTACAAATTCAGGTACCTAGGAAACTGGGGAGGGGGCCTCAAATCTGCATTCCTGTCTCATTGCCTCTCCCCCACCCCAACATAATAGGATGTAAGTAAATCTATTAAAAATCACTCACATGAACAGTCAGCATACCACATATTTCCCCCAGAAACATACGAGAAAAAACTTTTCCATGTGAAGTTGTACAGAGACAAATAGCTCTCAAAGTTGTGGCTAAAACTGCATGCCCCTGACTGACCTCATTAGGCACTTAACATAGAGATGTAGGGAAGATGTGGATGATGCATTTCTATAGGCTCACAATGCTACATTATATGACTCACTCAGGGTAACATCACCTCACCACCTTACAATTAATAAGGGTTCTTTTGTCCTTGGCAGGGTGATAGCCTCTTACACAATAACTTATTAGTAAATCAGAAAATGGAAGCCTAGAACTGTTCTTAGAGATGCATAGATTATTACCCCCAGAGGAAGAATATACAGGGCATAAGGAGGAAATGTAAAATAAAAATCCATTGGGAATAGACCATTGCTGAGCCTAGACAATGATGTAATTAGTTGTTGTAAAGATGATCACCAAGCACTTTTCTCAAACACAAACTGGAATCACTTCAGAGCAGGAAGAGAAATTCCATATGCTACTCAATATTACCCCAAATTCCATACTTCACAAACTCTATGCTACTCTTTAGATAAGTATGAACTATGTCAATCTTCTAATGAGCTAAAAGTGTAGTCTTTCTAGTTGCAATAAATGGTTTTGATTTTTAAAGGAAAGTTATAAAATAATTTTGTAAAAATGTTTTTGATTTTTTAAATAATCTTGTAGTTTCTAAAACTATGACCAAAACTACTAATGAAATACATAAAACATCATAAAAATATAAACGATCACTGAACAACTTTCCAACTTTGGGGAAATATATTATTTGAGCTAGATTCTGACCAATTTTACTGAATATAGGAGCCCAAGGATATCTCATTTTGGGGTTAGGCAGAATAGGGTATGAGGAAAATTCAGAAAACAAAAAGGAGACTAATGTTAATATAATAGTTGCAATAATTAGAAGCAAAGTAATTCCAGTAACGAGATTTTCATGTGCTAAAGTGGTATAGTAAAAAGATAGCCCTCCCACACTATGCTGATGGACCAAGTCTAGACTACAGGAGTTAGCTCTGTCTAGAACACTTCTAAGAATACAGAGAAAGTCTATCAATTCTGCAGTTTCAATCAGAAGGATGAAGAAACTCCAGCTTTATCTGAAATAATTGAAATAAGAAAGGACTTAGGTGTTATTGAGGGGGCAGGAATGGGACAATTTTCTTCAACAGATAGAGTAGACAGATTAGATTTCTCATCATGGTTTTAAGAGAAGGAAAAAGATAGATAAAACTGACAGTTACTGAGACTATTTTTTTTTAGCAAAAGCAATACAATAAAATAACTTTCTATCAAAACTGCCCAAATAGAATCGGCGGTCCAGTGGTTAAGAATCTGTGCTTCCACTGCAGGGGGCGCGGGTTGGATCCCTGGTCCTGGAACTAAGATTCTACATGCCATTCAGTGCAGCCAAAACAAATTTTTCTTTAATTAAAAAAGAAAAATGCCCAAAGGTCAAAATAGTTGACCAAGATACCAGGTTGATTGCATAAGCATAAACTTAATGATCACTTCTTTGGGATGCTGTGGAGGAATTTAAGCAGTGAATAGAAAGGTGGCAATTCGGTGGTTCTTGGGCTAAATGCAGTCCCATGGTCTATTTGTTTAGCTGTAACTATTATTTAAAAAGAAACAAATTTGTTGCTCACATATAAAATTCAGAATATTTCATGAGAAAATCTTAATTTCTTGCATCTCTTAGAATATCTTTTGACATCTGAACATCAGAAAATCTGGCAAAATTGGACTGTCTTATCTGTGGCAACAATAAATGAGAAGCAAGGAGTTACTGTCCACTTTAGACAGATTTCCTTGTCTCCATTTAAGCAAAAGATAAAAGCTTTCCTACATTTCCAACATTGATTATTAATTGCCTTTTATCATCTTTTTTGACCTACTGTTGTTATAGTTTCTTCATCTTAATTACCTACATGGCTCTATAGGCATTCCAATTTAGTGTCTTTGGACTAGATAAGTTCATATCCCTTCAGATCTGGAATTTTTTGAGTTATTGATTCTGACTTGATAATAAAAAGTGCCAGGCCCCCATCAGTTCATTTAAGCTAGTGCACACTTAGCAAAATGATCTCATATTACTAATGAAGAATTGACTGAATAAACAATTCACCTAAGGTCACACACCTAGCTAGTGTCAAATATGAAAACAGGACCCTTGACTCTTGACTCCTGGCCTGTTAGGAATTGTAAACTGTTAATTTGATTCAATCATTTAAATAATTGTTAAATAGCTAAACAGACAAATAATCAGTTACCTAAAAAACCTAGCTAGACAAATCAAATTTTTCTGCAATTCAGTTCCAAATAGCCTAGCTAATTTTTAAAGATTCAGGATACATCTTTTAAATAAATAAAATGGCCTGCTATCATTACATATAACTTTTGAAATGTATAAACCAGAGATTTTCTACTGCCATTTGTGATTGTGTTATTCCTGTGATGAGTTACTAATATATGAAAGAATACAAGAAATCAAAACCATACTGGAACATATATTATTAAACTATATTTTTTAGAAGGGAAAACAATAAAGCCATGCATAATATCTACTGAGTTCTTACTTCCTATCTGACACTGAACTAAGGCTTTTTAGGCCTAGGAAGGTTAAGGTCACAAGTTAGTCACAGGCAGGCAGTTTAATTCCAAAGCCTTTGGGCTTAAAACTGTCTACAATATTATCACCAGACAATCATCCTTCTCACTCACTTGTCTTTAATACAACCTATTGAGTGGAAGTGGCGGGAAGCCCACAGGACCATGACTGGGCAGATCATGCTTACGGTTTGCATGTGTGTGGAGGGGAGTAGAGAAATAGGTTGGTAGATCCAGAACCTAGAAAGTGATGACACCATCCACTGATCTTTGAATTAAGTTAAGACCTAGTTACACATTGACTCCATCCTGTAGCAGTGTTCCAGAATTATTTAGATATTATATGATCATGTGACATTCTGAAGTTAGAGCTTATCTACTGTGGTAATTTGAAACAAACATAAAATCTGTCAGAATCATTTTTCCATTGCCTCGTATATGTTCAGAAAGAATCTGGAAAGGACTTTTGCTTCCAGCCATGACAGAGTACAGAGAGAGGGACATAGTGTCATCCTTGCCCTAAAGGTCTATAGGTTAATGAGAGGAACCTATCCTGCAATGATAAAGAATGCAAAGTAAAACATCAGCGCAAATTCAGAATAAGAAAAATATTTGCAGTAATATAAACTACCTAGTTCTGGACTTAATTGCCTAGTTTATTTGCACTAAAATAAAAGAGTTATGGGTGAATGAACTAAAGTAATAAAAAAAACTAATTACAGGAAAAGATACTACTGATAATGAGTGTTTTCAAAAGCACTTGAATTTCAACACATATAAAAGCTGTGAATAAGCATATGTGGAAAATTAAAGGATTGAACTAGGAAAGCCTGTGTGCATGTGCATGTTTGTATATGTGGTGTTGTATCAGAGGTGTTCATCAGTTCAAACAAAAGTTATTCAAATAAACAACACAGTGATGCTGTTACCAATAGGCAAAGGCATTTAATAAAAGATAGAGAAAAGGCATTTAAATAAGCCTTGACAGAAATGCTGAAAATAAATTGATGCAATTGTATTTAAAGTGACAATACCTTTGTGCCTTAAAGTTCTGGAAAAGTAATTAAAGGGAAATTATTTTTAGAGCTAGGAAGTCTTTAAGGTGTCATCATTAAGGCTGAGTTGGATACTGCTCAAGGCATCCTTAAACACTCCTTTCATTTTGGACACTGCATGACAGAAACACTTTCTTCATTAACACATTTTCCCAGCTCTTCTCAATGTTTATTCAATTCACAGCTCTACTCTGCCCAAATTAAAAATCTACACTCAAGAAATAGATTAAGCCTTACAGACTATAGATGATGTTATCTAATGGCAGACCCTGGTTTAAGTAAGAAAAGAAAAAGGAAAAAAGAAAGAAAGAAAAGAAAAGCATGGAGAGTTTATTCTGATGTAGTTTTATTCATCTAATGCCTTTCAATTTACTTATTTGTTTTGCTCTTTCATTTGACTCAAATGAATACCAAATGAGAAGAAAGAACTCTGGATCTTCCTACATGTCCTTACGGAGATTTGTTAGTATAAAACATCCTGAAGTCAATAATGGATTCAACATAGACTTTCTCTACTGCGATTTATAACCATAAAAGAGTCTTAACTGGCATAGAGTGGTGTTTTAAACACAAACTCTGGGGTCAGAGTGTGAATTTGGGTTCTGTCAGTGGTTGGCCTTTTGGATAACTGACCTTTCAATACTGTACGTTCCTCATCTAAATATGGGAAAAAATAAAAGACTTCTCTTTATTATGAGACAATATGCATAAAGTCTTAACCAAAGAGCCCTGAAAGAGAATTGTGTCCTATTCAACTAAACTCAACAACATCAGCATAACTGTTGGAGAAGGAGGCTAGTTGGCAGGTAATGCAGATCCCTTCTGGCTTCCTCCCAGAAACTTCCTATCAGGTCAGCAGCAGGCAGAAGGCCAGTCAGCTCCATTAACACATGGCACTTTCAACAATGAGATGTGAGCTAGGGAGGGAGACACTTCACACATATATTTGCTCCCCTATCTCTGAAACAGGATGCTGCTAGTGTGCTATGAAGCTCATCAATACGTGAGCTCAGAAGTGAACTCTAACTACTCACGGTTTTCAATTACAGAGTTGCTTCTCAGACTCACTAGCTATGGCCTAATTTCCATTCCCCAATCGTAAAACACATTAGGTTTCAATCTCATCCTTTTATATACACATCTCAAAAAATGTATCGTTTTTCTAAAGTAATGTAATATCTTAAAGACATTTCAACGCATATTTTGCTATTTTCATTCTTAGAGATGTAAAAAGAAAAGAGAAATTTTCAGTGTCTTTTTGCCAGTGAGTAACTTAGTCATTTCAATGCTGTGACTTTTATTTCCTACAGAAATAAGAGATTCTTTCTGTTACAGACATGATTATGAAAGTTTTGAGTTATAAAATTTCACCCTTCAGTTTTCTATAAATCCGTTCCCTTATGAAACAAGGGGACATCATTTGTGTTTTATATTCACTCTCATTCAGTATATCCAGCTCTTCTGGATTTGGTTTTAGAAGGAATCAACACTAAAAACTCAAACTCTATGATTTTTTTCATATTATAGTTTTCTAAGTCTGGTTAATTTAATGAAGTAATCATGCAAGTTTACTCATTTAAAAAATTGTATTCCAGAGAACTCTACTTATGGTGAAAAAATACCTTGCCCTGCTAAAATCTGATCTGATACTTTCTTTACTGGGTAAAATAGGATTATGACTATAGTTAGAACCTGGATCTCTTTGCCTCATTGGTTCCCTTTGATTCGACGTTCAGTCTTTAACATAAGATATGGTGTATACGTTGTTCTTGCTGTTCTGAGGGTGGGCAATGGGAGGCAATCATGAACCACTAATTAGCATATGTCTATTAAAATAATCCCTATAATTCAGAGGGAGAGATCATGTCTCTCCAGTTAATTTTAAACAATAACCTTTTTCACTTGGTTATTTAAAACTTGAATCCATTAATGGTTGCTGACTGTTTGCCAAATGTGTATTTATCAGAAATGGAAGAGGTGAGAAAGTGTTCATCCTTTTGTTCACAAATGATTGCAGAGCTGGTGCCGGATATCAAAAGTGAAGCCAACTGAAATAAATAGTGACTAAGACACATCTCTTCCTTAAGGAACTAAGCATCTACTGGATGACACACATAAGTAAAAAGGCCACTATCATTCAGTTTAGCATGTTTTACTATAAGTTGAAGTAAATTATGTATACAAAAGAGGCCACAGCAGTCAGGAAACTTCTCTAATTCAGAAGAGTCACTACTATAACTGGAAAAAGAACATTAAATGCATATTGCATTGAAAGAGAGTCATGTTCTCATCCACCACGTTATAACTTATGTATTTGATACCCACCTTAGTCATTGCTTATCCGAGATTAGAAAACTATGTACTAGCAGAGTGGAGAATAAATCCATGAGCTGCCTCTGTGGATTCCTCCTTTTTGAACTAGTGAAAATTAGTAGAAGTATGTAATAAAACTTCTTACTCAATTTCTTTTATTGTGTATTTATATAGATAGATGTATAGAAACTTCTTGAAATTTCTACAAAGACTATCCAATAAATATTTAAAGATAAATATGGGGAAATTAATCAAATGGATGTCTTACACTAGAAAAATTATTTCTCTGGATTCCTTATAAAATTTCCTGATGATCCTGGAAGTTACAACCATTTTAATAGAGGCTCTGTATGGAGCCCTTGTTGATAAACCATTCTATCTTTGGTAGTAATAGGGAGAAATGTAGTTCCATAGATAGGCAAATTCTATGATATTTGTATGGTGTTATAAGATTTATTATAACCTGAAAGGATAGATTATTTGTCCTCTAAAAATTGTTTCCCTAGAGATTTAGTGGAAAACACTTTCTAATCTGTGCTACTATAAGAAAGTGACTCATTATCATGACAAGTAGATCTATCAGAGCTACCTGCAGGCCCAGGCTGCCCAGATTAGTAATGACCTGGAAAATAAACTGGCATTCCAGAACTTTCTACTCAGTTGGAAGAGGGGTGGTGACATCACAGTCTCACTCTAGTCTCTATAATTGCTGCTCAAAGTAACGGACTTGAATCACAAGGGCTTGTTGAGCAGCATAATGCCTTTACCTCCCAAACTGGTTTACAGGTCAAGTGAAAGCCCATCTTAAGAGTGTACGAAAAATACCAGCACAGTATCTATTATAGGGGAAGAATAATTTTAAGCAGAACATATGATTAAAATGATTAGAGACTGGACTCTGGAATCATCCAGACTTGTGTCTGAACTAAAACACATTAGATTTATGATCCTCAGAAATTTTCTGTAAGGTTCTAAGCCTTGATTTTCTTAGCCCCCCAAAATGAGGTTACAATAACTTGCATCTTATAGTATAGTTCTGAGTTTCTACTTATTCATTCATTGAACAGCTATTAATACCTAACCTGTATTGAGCATGCTTGTAGGCAATGACCCTCCCCTCTTTTAGCTTGCATTTTAGTTTATGGTGATAGCCAATAAACAAATTAATAAATAATACATAGATAGAGAGATAGATAGGGATATGTACTATGTGTATTTTATGTACTATGAGTTGACATAGTGCAAATGAAGGAAGTCATGTTTATATGAGGTCATCATTAAAGGCCCTCTGAGAAAGTGACATTTGAACTAACAAGAAAATGTCTTTTGTGTGAAATGTTTGGGGAAAAGTGTTTCTAAGTCTAAAGAGTAGCAAATAAAAATCTTTGCACTGAGAAAAATCTTGGAATTTTTAAGGAATTAAAAGATGGGCATTATGGGTGGAGGGAAGTGATCAAGGGCAAAGAGTTATGGAAAACAAGATCGAAAAATTAGGCAGGGGTTTTGGTAAAGAGTGTGGGATTAAATTTAGGAGAAATAGGAAGGCATTCAACCAAGAAATGGATATGATCTGGTGGATGTTTTCAAAAGACTACTCACATTACCTTGAGATGAAAGAGACAAGATTGGAGGCCAAGAAACTGGTGGTGATGAAAAGCAGTATATAAGGTAAGAGATATGATCTGTATTAGAGTGACAGTAATAAAGATGGATAAAAGTAATTGAATTTAAGATATCTGGAGATTTGAATTGACAGGACTGAACAATAAATTGGATGTAGAAGACAGGGGAAAGGATACACTCAAATCTGACCCCTAGGGTATTGGCCTGAGAGGTCAAGCAATATTGGTTCCCAAATCTGAGATGGAGAAAAATAGAGACAAACAGGTTGTCAGAAAGGAGGGACAGGCACAGTTGGAAGTGCCCATGTGGCATCTAAGTGTTGTCAAGTAGGCAGCAAAATGTATACATCTGTAGTTTGGTGAGTGATCAGGGCTAAATAACATAAATTGTTTTTAATGCATAGCTCAGGGCTTGGTGTGTACTATGACTCAATAACTATAAGCTTTTATAAAATGGAGAATATTTTCAAAGTGAGATACACAGAAAATTTATATTTGTGAATACTTTAAATCTGACATTTTAATAGTGAATAGCATGCAGAGAATAATGTTCTTTTACCTCTTAAATACAACTGTTATTTAAGTTCTATAAGGGCAACGGGAGAGTGATGCTTAAAAATTGTTCTAAGCTAATATTACGCTGTCACAGTTTGGTTTAGTTGAACTCACTGGGAGTTCAACATCATTATCACATGACAAGGGATGGTGAGAGACAAATTCAAGTTGAAATCAAATGTTGGCACTACTGTCAGATTGAAACTCCCATCCTGTCACCTTTTTGCTCTGCCATTATGAGGTAGCTACTGGACATCTCTGAGCCTCAATTTTCATATCTGCAAAATGAAGGTGATAACAGCTATGTCAGGGGTTTTAAGAGGATTTTAAATACTGCAATTAAAGCAAATAGCATATGATGAGTGCCTAACAAATGTTTATAAATGTAGAAGTTAGGACAAGCAATAGTACTTGTGATACATTATTATAAAAAAGACTGTTGGGCTTCCCTGGTGGCGCAGTGGTTGGGAGTCCGCCTGCCGATGCAGGGGACACGGGTTCGTGCCCCGGTCTGGGAAGATCCCACATGCCGCCGAGCGGCTAGGCCCGTGAGCCATGGCTGCTGAGCCTGCGCGTCCGGAGCCTGTACTCCACAACGGGAGAGGCCACAACAGTGAGAGGCCTGTGTACCGCAAGAAAAAACCAAACAACAACAACAACAACAAAAAAGACTGTCAAGGAAAATCATAGAATTAATAGAAAAGTATTTTAATAAATATAAGTGCTTGAAAATAAAACACTAATGATTTCACAACACATACCTTGGACTTAAAAGGCAACAAACATCTTATTAAAGAGAAATGGTGCAAGGTCTGAAAGAAACTTCTTAGCAAATTGTAGTTGCCAAGATAAGCAGCAGCTTCACCGTGGTGTTACTCACCATAATGGAGAAAGCATCTGAGCTTATGCATTATTCACATTTTTCTGAATCTGAACTAAGCAATGAAAAGTGATGAATGAGGGAAGCTTGTAATAGATTTTTTTAAAACTGGGTACAGACTTGTGCTGAATTGACACACCACTGTCACAGGGGAACCCTTGTAAGCATTACAATTCTGTCAATTTCTCTTTGTGAGGAGGTAACAGACTTTCTAACTTTTAAGACTAATTTCCCTACTGCTTTAACTGTTTTCTTTAGGAAAAAAGGCACAAAATCCATTCAAGTGGACTCAACAACTTTCATATATATATATATATATATATATATATATATATATGTATTTTGCCAATTTAATTGGCAGAAATATACATAAGCTGCCATTGTGTTTTCTGAAGCCCAAGTTCAATTTCTGCAGAGGATTTAAGTTCAGTACCTAATTTTGTGTAGGGTATTTTGTATCTGAAAACCTGTGCTGCTGACGTTGCTCATATGGAGGCCAATAGGACTGAAAGTGGCAATTTCTCCATTCCCTGTTTCCCCTTTCACCTCAGAGGTTGTTTCTAGCCTCCCTTGCAGTTGGTAGCTGAGCCCAGTCACCTCAAGAGCTTTGTCTCCTTTGGCATGTTTCTGTGATGCCTATACCTTATTTCTCCTTCAGAGCTTCTCTCAAAACCAAATTCTCCTTCCCAGGATTTTAGGCAAAGTAGTTTTATTTCTCAACAAATTTCCCATACCTGGCAGAATTTTATTCATTTAGCAAATATGTCTAATGGTTTTATTATATGTCCGATATGGCAGATTAAGTAGAAGAGGATTTGGTACCACACCTGCTGAAGAGGGGAAAAAAAAGATCTCTGTCTAGAAAAATTTTTTTAAAGTGCAATATGTGTTTGTCTTTTGACCCTACCATCCCACTTCTAGGAATTTTCCCTAAAGCTATGCTGTGACACTATGAAAATATATATGCAGAAGGTTATTCATCTGAGACTTGATTGTAATTTTAAAATTTTAGAAACAATCTAAATGCTCATATCTAAGAAATAAATTGATACATCCAAAATTAAAGTATTATGCAGCAGTAAGAAAGCATGATGTAGAGAGCTATGAACTTACGTGGAATGATTTCAATGCTATATTGTTAAATGAAGGAAGTGAGATATGATAAATCATCTCAATCGTTCTACCTTTATTGTAAAAAAGAGAAATTAAAATAAAAACAAATATACAGGTGTTTGCTCATTTGAGCAAAATAAATGAAGGAAGAATAAACCAATGAATAATGAGATTGGTCAGCTACAAGGCATGGGTGAGAATGCGGTGGAAAGGATAGAATAGAGGAGATGAAGACTCTCTGTACTTTCTGGTACAGTACTGACTTTTGGAATTATGCTAATGTTTCACAAACTCAAAGTAAATAAGTAAAATCAACAAATATAGTAGGAGATTAAAATTGAATATTAATGGAAATAAATGAATATAACCATACCGAAGTGGCAGTGTGAGGAAAGATCTAACCCAGGTAACTTTGAAGTCAGTTTTTGAACTAATGCCCTCAGGCTAAAGACAAAAAGACTTTTAATCAAATATTAAGCTTTAATTGGTAGGCTTTTTTTTTTTCAGAAGTGTACATTAGCAATCCTAAAACAAGTTTTTTATATTCCAGGAATTGAGCAAAAAAGTATATATATCATGGATCATGAGAGCCACGTTTCTCCTATCAGAGAGGTACAAATAAGGAAAGGAGAAGGAAGGACTGACTAAATCCTGCCATGTTGGATTGTAATTAAAGGTGTCAGTGTGAACTCTTGGTAATGAATATACACGCATAAGCAATGGCAAAACCTATTCACATATCTTGATTTCTAAATACCATTCTCTCTTAAAAGGAACAAAGTCTCCTTCAGAGAAATGGCTGATTCCAAGTCTAGGGCTTGCAAGGATAAAACAATTTTCTTTTCCTGTAAGTGCTGTTCTGTAGACAATTAGGAATATCTGAATAACGTCTGTGTGCTAGATCAGAGAACAGAAAATTATGACCCATGAGCCAAGACACCCTACCACCAGTTTTGGGAAGTGAATCTCTATTGAACACAGTCATGGCCTTTCATTTACATTATTTTCTCTGGCTACCTTTAAACTACAAGAACAGAGTTGAATGGTTAAGACAAAGACCATATGGTCTGCAAGGCCTAAAATAATTACTACCTGACCCTTAACAGAATAAGTTTGTCACCCACAGGATTAGATAATGGTATTGAATCAATGTTGAGTTCCTGATTTGGTAATTGTAGTGTGATTATGTAAAATAATTCCTTATTATTAGGAAACACAGAAGTTTTCTGGAGGTAAAGGAGTATCCTATCTGCAAATTACTCTTCAACACTTCAGGAAAAATATAATTCCACATACTAATATTAAATATATAAAAAATATATCAATAGGTAGATATCATGAGAGTGATAAAGTGGAATGAATAAGCAGCTATGGTAAAGTTGTAATTAAATGGTAACATTTGGTGAATTTGGATCAAGGGTGTCCGGGAATTTTTTGTACTATTTATGCAAATTTTTCATAGTTCTGAAAATATATTAAAAATATTAATAAAGGAAAGTGAAGTGGGAAGCACTTAGCTGACCTCTTGCTCTGGTCTGTGTTTTCTCCAAATACTCTTCCTACTTCGTTATGTTTCTCAGCCTCTTTTATAGATCTCTTTTCTTTAGATTGCTCCTTAAATCATTTTGTAATTCCAGTGTCAGAAGAGGCCAACTTGCTGCCAAATAATTAAATAAACTTTCAAGAGTTCTCCTTTATCAGGTTCTGTAGGAAATCTAACACTGTCTATAAGATTTCTTCAAATTCTAGCAAGTGAAGGTAGGGGTGGGGGTGAAGAGTGGTTACTTTTATTATCCCTTCTTATACCAAGTTTCCAGTGTGGTAACTTCACTTGCACCATTTACTTTTCCTGTAACTGTCTTTATTCTTCTACTCTTTGTCAACCCATATCTGGAATTCAGCTTCCTTCCCAGGATATCTTGCTCATGCTCAGGACATCTTCAAATGAGAAGATGTAAAATGAATATGACACATCTCACATCTACTAAGTTTTCCTTCTATCACATTATGCACTATTAGGAATATCTCACTGGCTATATTTCCCCATAGACTCCAGGTTCCCTCCATATTGCTTACCCACTCTTCCCTTGGATTTCTCCACCTTCGAGTTCAATTCTTCCTATCCTTTTTTTTTTTTTTTTTTTTGCGGTACGCGGGCCTCTCACCGCTGTGGCCTCTGCCGTTGCAGAGCACAGGCTCCGGACGCGCAGGCTCAGCGGCCATGGCTCACGGGCCCAGCCACTCCGCGGCAAGTGGGATCCTCGCGGACCGGGGCACGAACCCGTGTCCCCTGCATCGGCAGGCGGACTCTCAACCACTGCGCCACCAGGGAAGCCCTTCCTATCCTATTTTAAAGAGCCACTAAATTCTATATTCTTAGGTCTATACCCCCATATGGATTTGCAAAAACTCAATGTCTCTGCTAAAAAATATATCTTCATTCTGGAGTTTCACCCTGCAGCATAAAATTTCAGAAATCCATTCTTTTCATTCTAAGTAGATAGAGGTATATTATATTTATTGAGTTATAAACAAACATGTATTATACATATATTTATTTAGAAAAAGCTCTGAAACTTATACAAATCAGAGCTCATCTTGAAATACTGGACATTGAAGATACTAGTAGAGTTGCCTTTGCCTATTAGAAATATATGCAGTACTAAGAGCCCAGAATCTGCAGTCAAACTGTCTTAATTTCTATTTTCACTCCACTAGGCAATGAGTGATCCTAGGCAAGCTACTTGAGTGTTCTATGCCTTCCTTTCCTCCACTGTTCATTGAGAGTTACAGTGGTATCTACTGCACAGTCATTCACACATGTGACCATGGTAGCAATTTTTTGATAATAAAACCTGGAGACAAAGTACCCATCAGTAAGCAATATTTAAATAATATCCCATGAAAATTATATAATACAATTCAGTTATTACATGAATGACACAGATTTTTATTTGCTGATTTAAAAAGATATGCTCAAATTAAAAAAAAAAAAACTTAAAATTATATATACTTAAATCTGGGAAGAATCACCAGAATTCTGCTTACCTAACCTTAAGGAACTGGGGAGAGAGGTTCTCACTTTTCATTTTGTACCTTTTCATACCGTTTGAGTTTCCTAACCATATAAAATGGTATTATTGGTTAAGTGAACAAGAGATATATTGGCAGTGAAATTATGAGTAATTTTAATTTTATTTGTAGTTTACTATACAATAAAAAATCCAATATGTGTTCTAGCTATATATTATGAAAGGGAATAAATTATTAATAGCATTCATGCCAGGAATTGGCTATAAATTGAAAAATGTTCTTGTGAGTTTTTGACATTTATATGAATGAATACAAATATGATTATATTGACAAAAAATAAACAAAAAATAAGAAAACACATATGTGTACAATTAACAAATTATTTTTCATAGTCCTTGATATAGAATAAATGTTCTGTAGGTTCTTTTGTTGTTGTTATTATTACTGTTGTTATAAACTATAGCCAGCATCAATTTTTTGAATATGGGTAGTTAAAGCACAATACTAGACAAGTGTGGGAAAATGACCTCATTTAACATGGGAATGATTTCAAGAAAGAAGTAAACTTTAAAATATATTTTTAAAAATACCAGGAGACTATTAATCCAAACAATAGGAAAGGGATTTGATTTCTTCTGTTCCCATGTTGACGAAAATACTAAGTCTGTGCTTTGAGGTCTTTAAGAAAATTCTGTGACCTGAGACCAGGGATAACTGATTTCTGAATAATCTGAGAAGCGACTTTTCTTTTTTCTCTCTTCCATTCAGGATTATAAGGTCTGCAGAGACAACTTTCATAATAAAACTATGCTTTCCCTTTGGTGTCCCATATGATTACTCAAGAAATCAGTAATCAACATAGGCCAGACTAAGGCAGGATTTTTAAAGTGGACATTCTTTAAGAAGAAGAACTGGGGATTCAACTCTGTTGCAGAATTAAGTTCTTCAGCAAGAAATGGACTGTTTGTGCAGTAGCAGGTGTGTATACTAATAGAATGATTTTGGTTTTAATTAGTAGCATTTCCCTGCAAAAGAATTACATAAGCTGCTTACTCAACTTTTTTTAAAGGGCCATTAATGTTTTTGTAATCTCCTTCCTTTCCAGACTACACTTTAGAAGGCTTTTAAAATTTTTGTTTTCATTATGAAGGGAATACAAAATAGGTAATATGCTTATGGCAAATTTTTGTTTCCTGTAAAATCTTCCAACTAGAGATTCAAATAAACATGCTCACAGCCTTACATGTACAATTAACTTTGAGTTTATAAACTTTATTGGGGCTTTTTATTGTAAAGAATTGAGCCTTAAAATCTGCAGCAGAAAAAAATGTTTTGAGATATCCACAAATGGATATTTCCCAAAGGAAATTCTTTAGCTGCCATTAGCTCTCATAGGTGCTGGATGGAAGAGTGAGGGGGAAGGTATGCCTCAGCACGCACAGTCAGAAGCTGGATTGAGTGCTGCCTTTTGAACTAAATAGTAGTAGTTCATTGAATTTAGATTTATTACATGGTAAAACTCAGAATGGAAATACTTTTGAAAAATATTCTTGGATGTTTACTATAAGGTCATCCTTTGAACTCAAGGTCTTCCATGTGTTCCTCAAGTTCACAGAAACTTTTGATACAAGGCTGAATGAACTTGATTTCCATGTTTGAAGGTTGGACTGTCAGCAGTTTATGGAATTTTGCAAAAAGGTGCAATGGTATTATGTTTCTCAGAGAGACTGCAGGTCAGAAAATCAACCGAATGGATTCTTCTAAGGGCATAATTTAAAAAGGTCTATGGATTACAAGCCTATGATATCTTTTTTTTTTTTTTTTTTTTTTTTTTTTTTTTTTTTGCGGTACGCTGGCCTCTCACTGTTGTGGCCCCTCCCATTGCGAAGCACAGGCTCCGGATGAGCAGGCTCAGCGGCCATGGCTCACGGGCCTAGCCACTCCGCGGCATGTGGGATCTTCCCGGACCAGGGCACGAACCTGTGTCCCCTGCATTAGCAGGTGGACTCTCAACCACTGCACCATCAGGGAAGCCCCTATGATATCTTATTTTTATATGCTCAACTTCATTTCTATGGATCCGGTATATCAGGGCTTCTGATTTTTATCTTCTATGATGGAAGAGTAAAATCACAGAAGCAGTTTTAATATACTCATGCTAAGACACAGTAGTAATTACAAAAGAAAGGAGAATACTTAATTCAGTTTCATTAGGGGATCGAACAGAGAGATCATGTATATTGTATACTTTTATTTATTAATTGTATGCCATGTATGTTAGAAATATATAGCAGTTAAGGACTAGGAGAAAAAGTTTGGTGACAATATAGCATTGAATTTTTTTTTTTTTTTACAAAAATAATCCTGGGGAAACACTGCCAGACTGTATGGGAAGGCACAAGGTGTGACTACTTGTGGAGAAAAAATGTCATAGCTGTCTAGATCATAGTGTGTTTCTATAAAAAAAATGGCTCTTGGTCTGCTAAAATCAGATATTCAAAGGCCATGGTTTCACAACCATCAAAAAGATTGAAAAGCTATGTCAAGCACAGCAATAAATAGTATATACACTTTCATACACTGACCACATCTTAAGGAAGAGTTTACTTTTGCTTTCTCAGGAGGTGAATTAAGAGCATACTTTAAAAGAGATTTATCCAGGATGGACGATCAGTGAGGATAGATTTTTACAACAACAACAACTGTGATTGAGTGTTTTCCTCAAGTATCTTTCCTATGTTGCACAGTCACACATTTTCTAAACGATCAAGCATAAAATTATTCTTTACAGTTTAGAATCAATTGTAATTGAAGCAAAAGTATAAAATCAAAATCTGTAAGGGACTTTGAGAATTGCTAATTTATTATTGCATGAAAGAGATGACAAACCCATTAGACTAAAAAACTACTGCTACCTCAACATAATAAAGGCCATATATGACAAACCCACAGCCACCATTGTTCTCAATGGTGAAAAACTGAAACGATTTTCTCTAAGATCAAGAACAAGACAAGGTTGTCCACTCTCACCACTATTATTTAACATAGTTTTGGAAGTTTTAGCCACAGCAATCAGAGAAGAAAAAGAAATAAAAGGAATCCAAATCAGAAAAGAAGAAGTAAAGCTGTCACTGTTTACAGATGACATGATACTATACATAGAGGATCCTAAAGATGGTACTAGAAAACTATTAGAGCTAATCAATGAATTTGGTAAAGTAGCAGGATACAAAATAAATGCACAAAACTCTCTTGCATTCCTATACACTAATGATGAAAAATCTGGAAGAGAAATTAAGGAAAAACTTCATTTACCATTGCAACAAAAAGAATAAAATACCTAGGAATAAACCTACCTAGGGAGAAAAAAAGACCTGTATGCAGAAAATTATAAGACACTGATGAAAGAAATTAAAGTTGATACAAACAGACGGAGAGATATACCATGTTCTTGGATTGGAAGAATCAACATTGTGAAAATGACTCTACTACCCAAAGCAATCTACAGATTCAATGCAATCCCTATCAAA
The DNA here is from genome assembly GCF_949987515.2 of Delphinus delphis. Classification (NCBI taxonomy): domain Eukaryota; kingdom Metazoa; phylum Chordata; class Mammalia; order Artiodactyla; family Delphinidae; genus Delphinus; species Delphinus delphis. Next base: position 40,799,862 of record NC_082698.1, on the reverse strand, counting down.
CAACCAATGGCATTTTTCACAGAACTAGAACAAAAAAATTCACAATTTGTGTGGAAACACAAAAGACCCCAAATAGCCAAAGTAGTCTTCAGAAAGAAAAACAGAACTGGAGGAATCAGGCCCCTGGACTTCAGACTATATAACAAAACTACAGTAATCAAGACAGTATGATACTGGCACAAAAACAGAAATATAGATCAATGGAACAGGATAGAAAGCCCAGAGATGAACCCACGCACATACAGTCACCTTATCTTTGATAAAGGAGGAAAGACTATACAATGGAGAAAAGACAGCCTTTTCAATAAATGGTGCTGGGAAAACTGGACAGCTACATGTAAAAGAATGAAATTAGAACACTCCATAACACCATACACAAAAGTAAACTCAAAATGGGTTAAAGACCTAAATGGAAGGCCAGACACTATAAAACTCTTAGAGGAAAACATAGGCAGAACACTCCATGACATAAATCACAGCAAGATCCTTTTTGACCCACCTCCTAGAGAAATGGAAATAAAAACAAAAATAAACAAATGGGACCTAATGAAACTTCAAACCTTTGCACAGCAAAGGAAACCGTAAACAAGATGAAAAGACAACCCTCAGAATGAGGAATATTTGCAAATGAAGCAACTAACAAAGGATTGATCTCCAAAATTTACATACACTCACCCAGCTCAATATCAAAAAAACAAATAACCCAGTCTAAAAATGGGCAGAAGACCTAAACAGACATTTCTCCAAGGAAGATATACAGATTGCCAACAAACACATGAAAGGATCCTCAACATCACTAATCATTAGAGAAATGCAAATCAAAACTACAATGAGGTATCACCTCACACCAGTCAGAATGGCCACCATCAAAAAATCTACAAACAATAAATGCTGGAGAGGGTGTGGAGAAAAGGGAACCCTCTTGCACTGTTGGTGGGAATGTAAATTGATAGAACCATTATGGAGAACAGTATGGACATGGAAGCAACCTGTGTTCAACGACGGATGAATGGGTAAAGAAAATGTGGCACATATATACAATGGAATACTATTCAGCTGTAAAAAGAAACAAACCTGAGTTATTTTTAGTGAGGTGGATCACCTACAGTCTGTCATACAGAGTGAAGTAAGTCAGAAAGAGAAAAACAAATACCGTATGCTAACACATATATATGGAATCTAAAAAAAAAAAAAAGTTCTGAAGAACCTAGGGGAAGGACAGGAATAAAGACGCAGACATAGAGAATGGACTTGAGGACACAGGGAGGGGGAAGGGTAAGCTGGGACGAAGTGAGAGAGTGGCATGGACATGTATACACTACCAAATGTAAAATAGATAGCTAGTGGGAAGCAGCCATATAGTACAGGGAGATCAGCTTGGTGCTTTGTGACCACTTAGACAGGTCGGATAGGGAGGGTGGGAGGGAGATGCAAGAGGGAGGAGCTATGGGGATATATGTATACATATAGCTGATTCACTTAGTGATACAACAGAAACTAACACAACATTGTAAAGCAATTATACTCTAATAAAGGTGTTAAAAAATGTTAATAGAAAAAAGGTGGCAAAACACTAGAGAACCTAGCATTTAGGCTGAGACAACAAAAAAAAACCTACTGCTACTACAACTACAGCTACTATGACTATAATAGACTGAAACAAAGCAATGCCCACATTACACAGATTCTTCTTTCTTTTCATGGAGTGAAGAAGACTTTGCCTCTGCCACTGATATAATGTTGTTGATTAAATGTATCTAACATATTTAATATGTGAAACCCTAAAAGATGTGCAAAATTTACACCAGATTTTAAATCCAAGTAAATGGGTTTTTAATGCACGCAAGAAATTACCTGGTACAGCTTTTCACTTATAACAATCCTCTCAGTTCTTTAAGTGACACATTTTTTAAATGAAAATAATGAATGGTTTGTATGCCAAAGTAAGATATCTTCCATTAAATGTATCGGAAAAAATCTTTGTAAATGTAAGCAATTTGATTAAGACATTTGATAAAGAGATGCCACCCTTTTACGGACACAGCTCTCAAAGAGGCTCAGGGGACCTCAGAATTTTAGTGTGATCTTGGAAATGTGCATGGATCTCAGCTCAATGGTTTGAAACAGTAAGGAAGGGGACTTCCCTGGTGGCGCAGTGGTTGAGAGTCCGCCTGCCAAGGCAGGGGACATGGGTTCGTGCCCTGGTCCGGGAGGATCCCACACGCCGCGGTGCGGCTGGACCCGTGAGCCATGGCCGCTGAGCCTGCGCGTCTGGAGCCTGTGCTCCGCAATGGGAGAGGCAACAGCAATGGGAGGCCCGCATACCGCAAAAAACAAACAAACAAACAAAACAATAAGGAAGAAAAAGAAAGAGAGGACAAAAAAAAGAACAATTTGCTTAAAATTATGGTCTTTAATATTTGTGAACTGCATACAAAGATCAGGATTATCCAAGGTTTTACTCCCTCTTTTGGTAGAAAACCTTTACTCCAGGAAATAAAAGGTGGAATTAAGCCATCACTTAGCTAGAGGATCCAGTTTTACCTGTGCCTCCAAGAATTTACTAGTTGGAGAATGGGGACCATAAATTCACCACTTGACATAGTGGGTAGTCAAAAAAAATATTTCATGTAATTTATATGAAAACCTCAGCTAAATCTATAATGCATATTTAAATATAAAGAGAAATGTTCTTTCATATTTAAATACCATGGATAAAATATAGATACATGGATAACTGTAAATCTTGTGGTTTTAGAACCCTGGAAAGAAGAACTAACATTGAATTGGATTCTCATAAGAGGAATGAATTGAGAATGTGACAATTACCTAGTAAATCAGGCTGCAGGTAGACAACCTTTATAATTAAAACTGAAATTTAAGCTTAATATGTGCTTTTTCTTTAGACATGCTGCAACATATTCTGAAACTGTGCTTTATCTTGTCAATAATGAAGTGTCAAGACTGCAGTGTTTGCTGGTGCATAATGGATATTGAATACATTTTGATGCATAACAAAAATCTTAGCATTAAGACAAGTTTAGACAATAGAGTAATATTTGATTCAGTTAATGCATATATAACCCATTGGGTTATACTACTTTTTAGTCTAATTAAATATAGTATTGCTGTGCTCAATTCTCAAAAGAAATCATGAAAAAGAATTTAAATAATTATGTAGACTTATATTATCTATCCATTTATATTTTATTTTATCATAATTTCATTTCTATTGTTGTTTCAGCTACAAAAACTAAGCTGGATTTCCTCAAGTAGGGCAGTTAATTGGTTTGAGACTCCCTGCTCAGTATATTTATTTTAGCTGCAAACATTTTCTTAAGAAGAAAAAAAGGAAAAAGAAAAATCTGACTCCTGAAAGAAGCTATAATTAAAGCAGATAACCAGAACCAGATGGTTCTGATTCCATTTTACTAATAAAGGAAATCAAAGTGTTTGTGTAGATTACTTAAAGACACACTGAACATTAGTGGAAAGCAGGTCCCCTAAATTCTTGTCATATTTGTCATTCACTCCAGCATACAACAAATATGAAGGCAGGTAGAAAAGCAAAGTAGCTATCTAAAGAAAAATGGGGGAGAGGGTAGTAATTGAAAATTTGTCATTTTTAAGCTGTTCATAATTAGTAACCAATAGTTATCAAAAAGAAATCAAACTTACACCCCCTTCTCCAGCATTTACTTTCAAAATGGGGACTTGGGGAAATTCAGCCCACACAATTAATTTTACCTTTTTCCATGTCTATACAATTGAGTTCCTACTCCATATGCAGTTATGTAACTTTCCTTTTGTTTAACATAATAGCATTCTACATCATTAAGTGTAGATTGATGATAGGTAGACAGAAAGATAGATGATAAGTTAGGCTTTTAACTTATTCATCAAGATTATGTCAACTCAGTAACCAAAGTTTAAAAAATACACAGATATTTATCTTTGATAAGAAAGGTCTAAAAGAAGACCTTTTTTTAAAGATATTCACTATTTCCTTTGATACATATTATATATATATATACGTATATATATATATATATGTATGTGTACATGTACTTCATCCTACTACACTGACATTTTGAAGTTCTTTTCAAACTACCATTTTCTACGTGAGAAGGCACGATGTGACCCAATCAACTACATTGGGAATCACAGCTCTATGTGGAGAAAGTAGCTGAGAGGATTGCAGTACATTTGGAGTAACTGGCCTCGATCTACAATAAATTTCAAATGACTGGCTCAAAACACAGATCCAGGGCAGGAAATCAATCCCTTAGAAAAATCTTTTGGATAAAAATGTCACTGATTTAATTGGAAAAGCCTTAATTTTGAAAACCAATGTTCCAGAAAATGCCAAATTAAATGGACAATTACTCTGGATTGCTTGGAGATAGCTTCACAATTTCGGCAAAAGGACTGAACAAGAAACTCGTTCTTTAGAGAGAAATCATCAGATGTGTCTTTACTGTTACATGAATGCCATTACAACTCCAGATGAAAATACAAAAAATCTGAATTGCATAGTAAAATTATGGCAAGTAATCTGAGAAATATGAAAACAGGAGACTAACATGAGTAAACCCAACTTCTTACCCTACAATATATTTACATATGTAAAGATAGGGGCTCTTCTCTTTTTGAAAAATCAGAAATAGTCAAGCAGCCAGAATTCCTCTGGATAATACCATCATATTTTTTTATTCAAAATTCCTTTCTAGCATCTGGAGCCTGTGCTCCGCAACGGGAGAGGCCACAACAGTGAGAGGCCCGTGTACTGAAAAAAAAATTCCTTTCTAGCTCTACAATTGTATTCAAACATAACTGGGAGACAAGGCCTCATGGTTCAGCTTTTAGTGTATCCTTCAGTATACCAACCATGTAACACCACATTAATGTATGGATTTGCTAATTCTTGTAAAGAGATAATTTCGTGTCATGTTCACAGATAAGATGAGCTGAATAGTTTGTGATCATCTATTTGCCATATACAACTGTTCAGATATTACTTTCTCTCTGAAGCTTCCCCTGTCCTAAGCTTCTAATCTACTCCTTCCGTTTTTGTTCTACTTTAATTATATATTAGTGTATAGTATCATAATTAAAATTTTGTATGTATTCTATCTTTACTTACTGACACAGTATTTGGAGGTAGAAACTTAAATTTAAATTATTACAGCCATACCTCATTTATTGTGCTTCCCAGATACTGTATTTTTTACAAATTTAAAGTTTGTGGCAATCTTGCATTGATCAAATCTACAGGTACCATTTTTCAACAGCCCTTGCTCACTTCATGTCTCTGTGTCACATTTTGGTAGTTCTTGTGATATTTCAAACTTTTTCATTATTATATTGTTATGATGCTCGGTGATCAGTGATCTTTGATGTTACTATTATAATGTTTTAGGGCACCACAAACCATGCTCATATATGATGGCAAACTTAATCGATAAATGTATGTTTTCTGACTGCTCTACTGACCAGCCATTCTCCTGTCTCTCTCCCTCTCTTCAGGCATCTTTACTCCCTGGGACACAACAATATCGTAATTAGGCCAATTAATAACCCTACAATGACCTCTAAACGTTCAAGTGAAAGGAAGAGTCTCTTTCACTTTAAATCAAAACCTAGACATAATTAAGCTTACTGAGTTGTGAATGCAAAGAAACAGTTCTTGAAGGAAATTAAAAGTGCTCTTCCAGTGAGCACACAAATGATAAGAAAGCAAAACAGCCTTATTGTTGATATGGCAAAGGTGTTATTGGTCTGGATAAAAGATCAAACCAGCCACAAGATTCCCTTAAGCCAAAACCTAATGTAGAGCAAGGCCCTAATTCTGTTCAATTCCATGAAGGCTGAGAGAGGTGAGGAAGCCTTAGAAGAGGTGAAGGTAGCAGAGGTTGGTTCATGAGGTTTCAGGAAAGAAGCCCTCTCCATAACATAAATGTGCAAGGTGAAGCAGCAAGTGCAGATGTAGAAGCTGCAGCAAATTATCCAGAAAATCTAGCTAAGATAATTAACGAAGTTGGCTACACTAAACAACAGATTTTCAATGCAGATGAAACAGCCTTATATCGGAAGAAGATACCATCAAGGACCTTCATAAATAGAGAAGAGAAGTCAACGCCTGGCTTCAAACCTTCAAAGGGCAGACTAACTCTCTCGTTATAGGATAATGCAGCTGGTGATTTTTAGTTGAAATCAATGCTCATTTATCATTCTGAAAATCCCAGAGCCCTTAAGAATTATGCTAAATCTACTCTGCCTATACTCTATGAATGGAACAACAAAGCCTCGGTGACAGTTGACAATATGGTTTACTGAATATTTCTGAATATTCAATTCAATTCAATTCAATTCAATTCAATATTCAATTCAATTACTGAATATTTCAAGCCCATTGTTTAAAACCACTGCTCAGAAAAAAAAAGATTACTTTCAAAACATTACTCATATTGTTCATTGACAATGGACCTGTTCACCCAAGTGTTCTGATGGAGGTGTACAACAAGATTAATGTTGTCTTCATGCCTGCTAAAACAACATCCATTGTGCAGCCCACGGATCAAGGAGTAATTTCCACTTTTAAGTCTTATTATTTAAGAAACACATTTTGTAAGACTATAGCTGCCATCAATAGTGATTCCTCTAATGGGTCTGGGCAAAGTAAATTGAAAAAATTGTGTAAAGAATTCACCATTCTAGATGCCATGAAGAACATCCATGATTCCATGATTTGGAAGAGGTCAACCTATAGACATTAACAGGAGTTTGGAAGAAGCAGGTTCTGACACTCATGGGTGACTTGACTGGAGGAAGTAACTGCAGATGTGGTGGAAATAATAAGAGAACGAGAACTAGAAGTGGAGCCTGAAGATATAACTGATTTGCTGCAATGTCACGCTAAAACGTTAAGGGATGAGGAGTTGCTTGTTATGGATGAACAAAGAAAGTAGTTTCTTGAGATGGAACCTACTCCTAGTGAAGATTCTGTGAAGACTGTTGAAATGACAACAAAGGATTTAGAATATTACATAAACTTAGTTGATAAAACAGTGGCAGGGTTTGAGAGGATTGGCTCTAATATTGAAAGACATTCTGTTGTGGGTAAAATGCTATCAAACAGCACTGCATGCTACAGAGAAATCATTCCTGAAAGGAAGAGCCAATCAATATAGCAAACTTTATTGCTGACTTATTTTAAGAAATTTCTACAGCCACCCCAGCCTTCAGCAACCATAACCATGATCAGTCAGTAGCAATCAACAGAAAGGCAAGAACTCCCACCAGCAAAAAGGTTACAACTTGCTGAAGGCTCATATGATGGTTAGCATTTTTTAGCAATAAAGTATTTTTTAAATTAAGGTATATACATTGTTTGTTTAGATATAACTCTATTGCACACTTAATAGACTACAGTATGGTGTAAATGTAGCTTTTATATGCACTGGGCAACCAAAAAATTTGTTTGGCTTGCTTCATTGCTATATTTGCTTTATTGCAGTGATCTGGAACTGACCTGCAATATCTCTGAGGTATTGCAGATATATATGTGTGTGTGTGTGTGTGTGTGTGTGTGTGTATTCCACTGCTTCTTTATCCATTCATTTGTCAAGAGGCACTTAGGTTGCTTCCATATCTTAGCTATTGTAAATAATGCTAATGCTAATACATCAGGAGGCATATATCTTTTTAGATAAGTGTTTTCATTTTTCTCAGATAAATACCTAGGATTAGAATTGCTGGATCCTATGGTAGCTCTATTTTTATCTCTCATTAAGTTCTTTATTGATTGTAAATAATTTATACTATTTTTTGGTATTCTTCCAGCTTTGTTCCCTGAGTCCCTTGTTAGTATTTATATAGGAACATTTGAACTGTTTGCCTTCAGAATGAACCCTACCTACTTATCTCCTGTGTTGAAAAAATAATGATATTCATATTTTTCTATTAATAGTTTTATGTATCAGACATTATTAAATTTAGTATAATTCCCATTTATTTTCTGATATGTATCTATATCATCTGAGTGTGGTCCCCCATTCTACATTATCTTCTCATCCTAATATGACTTAAACTTTTATGATTCAGTAGTTGATTTTGAATGGGAAATTGGTTAGACCATTCAGGAAAACTTTCAATGACATGTTATTATCTGTATACAGAGCAGGATGACCAGACCAAAACAGAGGCAAGTTAAGACTCCTGTGTAGAATCCATCTCAGTCCCTGACCCCTTCCTGGGCTACACTGTTCTCTATAAATTTCTCAGTGCCTTTCTTGACAGGCAGAGCACAGTTCACCCTGTGAACACTTTTCACATGGCTACTTTACTCAGGCATTAGGCGCAGGCATGTGAGAAAACAGCTGGAGGAGATCAGCTTAGAGGGTGGGTATGCTTATAAACAAATAGTGTGTTTAATTAAAGGAGTATGGGGTGAGGAAGAGATAAATTAACTAACAGATTATTTTAATAACCTGATAAATCTAAAGTTACACATACAGCAGGTTGAGAGGATTTATAAAGATTGTCAAAGATTATCATATATGATATAGTTGGTGGTTTACTTTGGATACAATTGAATTAAAGTATTATTCATTGTGTTTATCTGAGAAGAAAATAGTCAAATCTTAAAATTTAAAATAGAAGTGAGGTTATGAGAACTTGTTTTAGGAAAAATCTCTAAAGGAATTGGAGAATATTCTTGTTCTTGATCCATATTTCTCTTAACAGTTAACACTGTAGATTCAAATAATACCTTCATGTAAATTTTTCTGTTTATGAATAGTATTTAAACTGCAGGTCATTAAAACTGGTTGCATAATATCTCATTTTTAATATCTCAAGGACATATAAAATATCCATTATTCATTCATTATTCATTATTGAATTACATTCATCTATTTACTATATTCACAAACTATGCTAGACAATTGGAAAAGTATCTTTAAACATTTTTTAATTCATGAGAATGAACAATTTTTATTTAATTAAGTAATTTGCATTTCTTTCTAAGAACTGTCTGTTTATGCACGTGGGGTGTTAGGATGTTTCTTGTTAATCTGTAAGAATTTTCACTTACGTAGCATACTAAACCATTATCAGTGATATTGGTCCAAAGAAACTTTTCAGTCTGATATTTGCTTTAATAGTTATCCTGATATTTGTTATTTTACTGGCCTAACATACCCATCACTGGTAATAGTCCTTTTCTTGTTTAAGAAGTTTTTCCCCCAGCCTAAATCGGTCATTCCTCCTTTTTCTTCCAGTTTTTAAAATGCTTCCTTTGTTTTATATACTTTAAATTTATTTCTACCTATGTTATTAAGAGCAAACCTAATATTATATTTTTTATAAACTAATTTTCTAAGATTATTTGTAAAAAATTAATTGCATAACCTTAGATTTTTTTATTTTAATAAAAATACAAAAAATTGTTCAACTTATTATTCTCCATGTTTTAAAACCAAAGCATCCTGGCAATCTATGAAAGGCTACGTGTAACTTCTACTTCCCTTTACATATAAGAATATGTTTAGTTTTAATATTAGAAGTGAAATAGTACTTTTAACTTATTTCTATGTGAAATAAGACCACAGCATACTTCTAGTTTGTTACCTTGGTTTTCAGGTTTAGACTAAGATAGTTCACAATTCTGTGATGGAAATGAAAATATTAAAAGATAAATACTGAGAACTCTCACTCTTTTCTGTGTTTGCATAGATAGGCTTCTGTGGTTCTGATTGGATAGTTTACAGGAGATTAGATTTATGAAAGAAGTGTGTGAGCTAAGAGCAGAAGAAAAGAACAGTGATAAACTGTGAGGGGGAAGGACGATCAGAGTAAGATAGGGCAGGCCTTTTGCATATCAGAGAGAATTTAGGGAGCAGAAGTGTGAATAAAATGGAAAAATATTTTGAAAATTTTCTGCTGTGTTGTTTGTTACAATTCATGCCTTCCAGACTCTTCAAGATTTCATTAGTCAGTGGAGAAAGGATCTGACATGTTTCGACTGAGGAGATAATTGAGGAGGCTGCCTTGTTATGTTACCAACAAATTTAGTAGTTGAAAGGCTGCAAAAATCCCATCATGTTAATATCCGTTCTTTATTATTAGACATTCAAGTTTTTTTCTCATTGTAAATAATAGTGCAATAAACATATTTATGAGTAAAGTTTTTCTATTTAGGACTTTCCCCTAAATGTTCACATCTATAACCAAGTAATCAGAAAGAATATTTTCCAATTCTTATAGCATATTTCCAAACCACTCTCTAAAAGAGTTATTACTATTTACCTACCAACAGTTATATATGAGTATAAAAATTTCAGCGAAACCTGGTAAGCAGATAGTATTATTATTATACATTTTAATTTGTTTAATCAGAGCTTTGTTTTTCTTTTATCTTGTGCTTTCTTAAACTCTGGTTCTTAAATATATTTCACTGTATTTGATACTAGTTGTATCTATTCTTGTGGAAACAGTCATTTTATGTCATATGCCTATGTAATTTGTTAATATTTTAATTACCTAATTTGAAATAAAGAAATAGGATAATGTTTTCTCTATTATAATTCCTACAAATATTTTACCTTAATATATTTTTCCTTTTGTAATTTTAGTCATGTCAGTCACATTAAAACAATACTGTAAGAAAAAATTGTATTTTAACAAATGAACATATCTACAAAACAGAAAAAGACTCAAAGACATAGAGAATAGACTTGTGATTGCCAAGGTGGGGAGGGAAGGATTGGGAGTTTGGAATTTGCAGATACAAACTAGTATATATAGGTTGGATAAACAACAAGGTCCTACTGTATAGCACAGGGAAATATATTCAATATCCTGTGATAAACCATAATGGAAAAAAATATGAAAAAGACTATATATATGTAGGACTGAGTCACTCTGCTGTACAGCAGAAATAAACACAACATTGTCAATCAAATATACTTCAATAATTTTTAAAAAAGAAATTTAAAAAAACATTGTATTTGCATATAGATGTATCTATTGTTCATTTCCCTTAATTATTTTTTATTTCAAGTACATAAAGTTTTATATAATATTAGTTTTAGAAAGACAAGCATATTTACATTTTCCTAAAGAAAGCTGTACTTCCTGGTATAAATTAAACTCATGTGTCATTCCATTGGAACATCCATGTCCTTCTAGGGGAAATATTAGGACCATGTGCTACCCTGAAGTTCCATTTGTGGTTTTGCAAAAGCCACACACACAATGGAGCAGCTAGGGCTCCACTGAATGATTTACTTATCTAGAGGGAGACACAGAAACAGAGAGTATGATAAGAAACTGTGGATATTAGAAAAGGTAGAAGAGGGAAGTATAGGTCTATGAGGAATGAAACAGGAAAATGAGGATAGGCGATTCTAAAGTATACCTAGAGTTTTTTTCATAGCAGTCTTTCCAGAGTGATAGGTCTGTCTAAAGTATGGGGGTTTGGGCCATAACTCTGTATTCCTCCCACAGTACATCAGAGGTCTGAATGAAGTCCTACTCCTCCATCTGGGAGGGAATCCAAGGTACTTACCCTCAGATTGGGTTCAGACTTAGCAAACTGTATGTGTTTTAAGAATGCTTTGTTTGCTTGCTTTTAACACTGTCTATGTCTATTTTATATTAGTAGCACATCAGTTATAACATGAACAACTTAATACATCTCTTCTGATACCTTGCGATAACTTTCCTCCCAGGTGCACTAAATAGCACTAAATATACCTCAGTTTATTCAGGTAATATAATAGCTTTTCGAAGATTTAATGTTGAAGATTTAATGTTATCAAAATTTCAAAATTTTCTATGAACTATCTTACAAGCAATTATACACTTTGTTCCTCTCTTCTTCAAATTTTTTCTCTTGCCAGATAAACTTCTGGCCTGTTTACAGCATCCTATTTCACCTCATTTTATTTTATACAAGTTATTTGCATGTTTATCAACATCTTTGGTGAATCTTGATAGAATTTTTCTGATACTTCCAAGACCACACAAGAAGAATCTAATTTTTTATGATTATCACTATGGCTAAAACAGTTTCAATGCCTAGAAGTCATATCAACCAGGTCATATCCTATAATAAGCTTTCTTATTTTTTCAATTCTTCACACATGAATTCATAGACAGATAGATGTGTAGCAATTTCACACTGTCCAAACTTTAATCAACCCGTTCCAAGGGTAGTGACGGATGGATGGTAAAGTTTAATGGTAATCTTTATTCCCCCAATAAGTGGTAGATGAAATGGTGACAAGCCTTAGAGGTAGAAAGCATTGATTTTTTTCCCAATCTGCTGAATTTTCCCATGCACAGAGCTCAAATGTATTCTCCTCAGGGAGACTTCCCTACAGATTAATAAACTGGGTTACAATGAAAAGAAAAAATATGATCCCATTAAAACACTGTACACACATGCATGTACGCACATACACACACAAATTTTTAAAACTTTATTTTGATATCGATGTTTCAAGTTACATGCGGGGATAATTTTTGAATAGATATGACTATCTAATTATTTCTAGCCCACTGTGGAAAATAGTTTATTGCAACACAAATCTTTTCAGATCCCTGATTCTTGGCTCTGCACATTGAACCCACAGCCAAAGCCTGGAATTCTAATCCTGTCTGTCAATCACTTGCTCAGTGCTGTGGTGGCCTATGTAAGCAAACCAAAATCTAGGTCTGTAATTGCTTCAAGGTTATGAAATTGAAACCTAAGGACCACCAATCACAGACATCCAATTTGGCTTTAAGCTATAGCCAATTAATAATTTCCTTACTTTGCTTCTGCCTTTTTTTTATAAAAGTATTTTTTCTATAGAAGTCTCTCCCCAACTCCTGTCAGTGGAGCGTTCCTAACCCCTTGCCATGTGGCACTGCCTGATTCAAATCAATTTTTGCTCCAATAAATTCTTAAACTTTTTAATATGCCTCAGTTTATCTTTTAAGTCAAATTGTTGGGAAGGACTCCTGTGACAGCTGGTTAGTGTCTGAGTCTGCTGGGATGCCTCCTTTTGCATTTTCCCTTCTTCGCTGCCTCTGAATTGTGGATGGGATAGGTGGATTTCTAACATCTGTCCTAAAGAAAAAAGGGTGGCAAGAAAGAAGTAGGACCCTTTGTGACAATGTGGAGCCAATATTTTTTTTATTGTTGGCTTGTGGATTTCTTTTATGTGGAGAAAAATATCTTATACCTAAGCCATTATTATTTGGGTTTTCTGTTAGATACACCAAAACAAATCATTTTTAATATAGAGAATTTAAGGAAGAACACCTTAAAAAATGGTCAGTTGTTTTCTGACCTCTGAGGTAACCCCCTTGATGACATTACAATCAAGACCAGTAGAAATTAAGATATGATTAACATCCTCTGGCCTTTAAGAATTTTCACATGACATATAGCTATGCAGTTGTCTAAGAATTTTATGGATTGATTTTCGTAAGAGATTCCTGGAAATGAAATTGTATCATACATTAACATTAATTAACTGTTAATTAATGTTAATGTATGATACAATTTCATTTCCAGAATGGTTTTCCAAAAGAACTGACGTTATCTCAATATCTTTTTCAATCTTATTTATTTTTTAACAGGAGAAAATAAAATTTAATTTTGCACGTACTGGGACTCCATAACAATATGAGGCCCTAGGTCTTTTTAATATGAAACTTTACCATGATTTTTGTCTTTGTTTTGGGAGTACATGCAATGATGCATACAGACCACCATTCTTTAATTGGTTCTTAAATTTAAAACATGTAGAAAAAGTCAATATAACAGCAAAATATAAACTATAAAAAGATACAGTTACTAAGTACCTATCACATGCAAGACTCTTAATAGATGCCTTAGAATTTGCTATTGAATTTTTAATAAATGTATGTTGCACTACATTTTCATAGTGTATTTAGTAATATATCTAGTTTTTCATGCTTGAAGCTAAAAGCTTCAAAGTTTTGAAGCTTCCTCAATCTCTACCAGCTAATAAGTAGATGACCCAGATTTGCCTTTAAGGGGGAATTCAAGGCTCCTTTATATGTTGCTGAATTCTTTCCATTTCTTCAAAAGAATGAGTCAGAATTCAGGGCAAAATGCTGCACTACTAAGGAGGAGCTGTTGTAAAATTTGAAGACACAATGCATCTTAGTGTGTCTAGGTATCTGAAAGTGGGAATTTTAAAAGAATTCAAAAATCAGCATGTATTACATGTGTTTCTTTATTCTCTCCCCGTCCTCCCATTCTCTGTACTCATTTAGTCAATGAGTGGAGCCTATTCTACAAATAAGAGAAGACCCAATATTTAGAGTTTGAGATTAGTAGATGCAAACTACTATATATAGAATGGATAAACAACAAGGTCCTATTGTATATACAACATCCTGTGATAAACCGTAATGGAAAAGAATATGAAAAAGAATATATAGTACAGTAGAAATTAACACAACATTATAAATCATATGTACTTCAATAAAATAAATTTTTTAAAAAAGAGAAGGGCTTCCCTGGTGGCGCAGTGGTTGAGAGTCCGCCTGCCGATGCAGGGGACACGGGTTCGTGCCCCGGTCCGGGAGGATCCCGCATGCCGCGGAGCGGCTGGGCCCGTGAGCCATGACCACTGAGCCTGCGTGTCCGGAGCCTGTGCTCCGCAACGGGAGAGGACACAACAGTGAGAGGCCCGCATACCGCAAAAAAAATAAAATTAAATAAAATTAAAAAAGAGAAGACCCAATACTTAATACTTCCTCTCTCTCTTCTTTCCACATTCTCATACACATACTCCCCCTCAAAAAAAATTTTTAATAGCCTTGACAGAAATTTTTTTTGAATTTTATTTTTGTTATACAGCAGGTTATTAGTTATCTATTTTATACATATTAGCGTATATATGTCAATCCCAATCTCCCAATTCATTCCACCACCACAACCACGCCCCACAGAAATTTTTTTAAAGTTACCCTATGCACAAAAATAACGGTGTCCAGATTCATTTCCTGATTTGAGAAGGTCTTGAGTCTACATCCTAAGACAGCTAGCATCAAGACATCGAGATATTGAGGCAAATTCTCTGTTTCTGTCTCTGTCTCTGCTCTGTCTCTGTCTCTCTCTCCCTCTCTTCCTCCCTCTATTCTTCCTCCTTCCTGTATGTTTAAAGATATAGTAGGACTAGACTACGCAGGTCTACTTAAGTAAGGGGATATAAAAGAAACACATCCAGTTTAGTCCATTAAGTTGAACTGTTGGTTCTTGAAGCCAAAGTCTTGAGTAATAATAGAGGGATGCCTTGCTTTATCTGTAGTGGTTCTATACACATATTCTCTTAAGGAACTGTATAGGAAGAAATGATTAGTCAGGGACGGAATCTAGTTTCCTGGGGTGCACTGGCCAGAATGCAATTATTAACTTTCATGTAATATATGTTCATATTAGCATCCTATTTCATCATCCACATTAGAGCCCATTTCTGTTTGATTCTAAACCCATCATTCCTCCTTGCTTTGCTCTATTCTCCACCTTCAGAGTTACAAGCAGCTTTCAACCTCTCCTCTATCTTCTCATGATGTTCATGTAAATTTCCCATTTTCTCTTCACCACTATCCTAGTCAACACTTGTTCTTGGATAGAATCTCTTAGTCTAATGTCCGTGTATCTAACTGCAAACACCAAGTGGGACTCAAGGTATCTAAATAGTCCCTAAAATTCTGTACAGCTCTGTGTTAATTTGGGGGTGGGGAATAAAATCAAAAGGTTTCATCAAATTTTCAAAGGAGATTATACTGCCTTACCCTATGTTTTAAAAATATTGTCCTATAAAGTATATAGTAGTTATAGTAATAATGATAGTAGCAATATAATATATTAATAATTGTTACCATTTACTGAGGTAGTGTTCTGAGGGCTTTATATAAAGAGTCTCATTTGATTTTTACAGCAAACCAGGAAGTCAAATGAATGATCCCCACTTTAATGATGAAGAATGGAATCTGAGGAAAGTTAACTTTCTTAAAGTGTTATATTAAATAGAGGTGGTGCCAAGCTATAACCAGGTTGGCCTGACTCCAGTGCCCATATACTTAACATACTCAACTACACTGACATCATGGGCAAAATGACTCTCAGAACTGAGTGTTTAGTCTTTTCCAGGACAGGTAATGATAGTAAGCATAGCACACGTATACATTAAGCTAAAGAAAAACATTTCTAGTTGAGTCTATCACTGAATGGGGAGATAGTCTCTTATTATATCAGGGAACTACTTTTCTCAACCACCTTTAGTTCTTAGCAAATAAGCTGTATGGCCAAATGTCAGTGTGATTCCATCTTAAAGCAAAGCCTTTTGTTAGAAAGTGGTGAAAATGTATATACTATAGTCTGAGCTCTTTAATTGCCTTGTGTACTAAAGTTAATACAAGGAGGTTAGCTTTATTGACCAGTTTCCACACTGGTATGGAAAGGCATCAATGGACCAAGAGTCATAAGAGTGAGGATCTATTCCAGGGTCTGCCACATGCTGTATGACATTGTATATGTCAACACAACTCTTCAGGCCTCATCAACCTCAAACATAAAGGATGGTAGCATTGCTTTTGTCTGTTTCCTCTACAGTATGAGGTAATTTGATTCAGTTTTATGCTCCTCAATGCCAAAGTCTGATGAAAGGTATTTGTTACTTCACTTTTATTTTGTGTTGTGTGCATGTCTAAATTATCATTATTGCAGCATCAGATTTGAAAAGAACTTAGTTTTCGCTGTTTCCTGTGTTGAACAGAAGCCTACATGAAATGTGTAGCATTTTCCTCTTAAATTATCTTAATTTCCTTATCAGCTACAATAATATGCATATAGAGGCACTTCGCATATTTAGCCTGATAAATGCCTTCCAGAGTTAATACTGGCTGCCCTTCACATTGTTTCTCTGTCAAGTATAAGCTTATTACATAGTAGACTTATTAAATAATTAAGTTTCAATATGATTGCCTGGATGAATTGTGAAACCTAGTATATTAACAATATTTACAGTCAAAAAATAAAAAAAACAAATATTTTACGAAGTATTCCCTTAAATCTGTACTGAGGTTGCAAAATGTCACATGTAAGTTTGCTTACTTTAATGGAGAAAAAGACTCCATCAGAGGCAAAATAAAATACTTACTATTTTAGTTCAGAGTGCCTAAATAGTTCATCAATTATGGAAAACAACAATTTATAACAGAATATTATAAACCTATTTTCAAATAGCAGAAAAAAACTTGAGCATTTCAAGAAACAGCAATGTGTGTAGCAATCTGTTACTCTCATTTATGAGTTGATAAGCTAGCACAGTTTTTAAGACCTTATATAAATAAGTGTATAGTTTCTTGTATGTTTCTGTCTTCTTTCAAATTACATTCAGTGATATAATAAATGCTGATTACTAATCTTTTCACAGTACTATGTTAGACATGGTAGGGTATGACCTCTGTGTATTCTGGGAAAGCTAATGATCACCGAATTGATTAAGAAACTAATGACTTTAAATATTATGGAGTAGAGGAGAAAAAAGAAGTTGAAAAAATACTGTCAACTGATTGATAAATGACAAGAATGTCTTCATTGTTTTGTATGTAAGTATATGGCTTTTTCCAGCTTTTAGAGGCTAATCATTGTTCATTGGTTTTAGGAAACAAACAAAGAAGTAAACAATAAGAGCAAATTTCCTACAAAGAACGCATTTATTAAGGACCTCTTGTCAAATCTTGTGCAGGCAGTCATTCAACTAAAGAATCAACAGCTTAAGCATTTATGATCGATCTGCAGCAGTGACAGAGGAACCTCCATTTCTGACATGGTTCTGCAAGCCCACAAACATTCTTTTCTACCTGCTTAAATTACTGAGCTATAATTCAGTAATCTGTTATTTGAAATATCTCAAATCAAACTTATAAAGCGCAAGAGCATCCAGCTAGGGTTGTAAATAGTGAGGGCAGGACATGAAATGACATTGGAAGATGGAGTTTGTCATTTAAAGTTGGGGGTTAGGACAAGATCTGGTTAAGGGCAAATGGATTATAAAAGGAAAAGTGTGATCATAAAGATAAATTAAGTGTCTTTTACTAGAGAGTCTACTTGACTAGAGACTTGGGGCTGTTAATGCATAACATATCAATTGCAAAGGGTAGAAAATGGATATTGAAATATTGATGGTCAAATTTCCAGTGAATCGCTATCAAGCCACTCATTTTGGATGACAGTTATTGTATGGGACATTATATAGTTTGCATTTAAATCCACTCAACTAGGTATAAAGACTTCCCTAAGGGCTTCCCTGGTGGCGCAGTGGTTAAGAATCCACCTGCCGATGCAGGGGACAAGGGTTCGAGCCCTGGTCCGGGAAGATCCTACATGCCATGGAGCAACTAAGCCCGTGCACCACAACTGCTGAGCTTGTGCTCTAGAGCCCATGAGCCACAACTACTGAGCCAGTGTGCCGCAACTACTGAAGCCTGCGCGTCTGGAGCCCATGCTCCACAAACAGAGAAGCCACAGCAATGAGAAGCCTGTGCACCACAACAAAGAGTAGCCCCCACTAGCCACAACTAGAGAAAGCCCATGCACAGCAACGAAGACCCAACACAACCAAAAATAAATAAATAAATTTTAAAAAAAAGACTTCCCTAAGACAATTTATCTCATTGATATTTAAGAAAATTAATGAGTTGTTTGACTTATACCTTCCCTAAAATAGGTATGTCTCTACTAGAAGTATATGCTCTAAACACTATATATAATCTTGGTTTGGAAATTGAAACCCAATTGAAATCCTAATTATTTGAAGAAAGGAGATATATAACAATAAAAAATAAATGTATAAACCTTTGATGTTTTTGACAGAAAAATTCCAGCAACACATACAAATTATAAAATTATTAATTTTATGCTATAAACATTTTGTGTATTATATATTATAGATATTTAATAACAGTATATCACATATAAAGTCAATTACTTTAAGTAAAATATTAACTGTTCCTTCAAGGCTAATACATTCAGAGAGAATTCCTCTCATGAACTGTTTCTCTCATGAACTTTTTTTTTTTTATTTTTTTTGTGGTAGGCGGCCTCTCACTGTTGGGGCCTCTCCCGTTGCAGAGCACGGGCTCCGGATGCGCAGGCTCAGCGGCCATGGCTCACGGGCCCAGCCGCTCCGCAGCATGTGGGATCTTTCCGGACCGGGGCACGAACCCGCATCCCCTGCATTGGCAGGCGGACTCCCAACCACTGCGCCACCAGGGAAGCCCCGAACTTTTTTTTTTTTTTAATGGCACAATTTTAATTATAGTTTGTTGAATGACTGCATAGATGTAAACATTTAGATCAATGCTTCCTGACCTGGGGTGGTTTTGCCCCCCAGGAGATATTTGGTGATGTCTGAAGATGTTTTTGATTGCCACAACTCAGAGAGGAATGCTACTGGCATCCAATGAGGAGAAGCCAAGAATTCTGCTAAATATCCTAAAACTCATAAGATAGTCCTTCATAACAAAGAATGATTCAGCCCCTAATGTCCACAGTACCAGAGTTGAGAAACCTTGATTTGGATGGATTCTTGCACTTTCCATTTGGTTTCCAAAACACCTCCTCAAGTCACAGACAATTGTTTCACTGACATATCATGAAATAATTAAAATGTACTATCAAGTCATACAGTATATGTGCTTCTAAGTAAAATATTCTGTATCCCATGTGGCTACCATGGTTTAAATGAAAAACATTTTCATATTATGAAGATCTAGAAAGAATATTAAAATGGGTGGATATAAGCTGCTTTGGGGCTTGCTAAATGTCCAGGGTATAGAAGTTTTCAGTTTCATACCCCAGTTTCAAATAACCCCTTCCTGGAGCCAACATCCCTAAAGAAGCCTTAAAAGACCCCTAATAGGGCCACATAGATAATGATGTCAATGTTCCTTGACATGTTTGAACAAAAAAGAACTCTATGTGCTACAGCTAAAGAAAGTTTTTGATAATTTTACTATCTGGAACAAATTGATATAAATATGAAGCCTCTCTTGAATTCTAGCCCTTATTATTTGCTAAACACAATGTTTAAGGTTTTAAAAACACTATATTTTACTTGGTTTCAATCTGCAATGAAACCTGATTAAAATATGAAATCTATTCAATTTGTATGTATGTATATATGTGTTAAGTATCACTTGCTGCAGTACTTAACGATACTCCATACAAAAGCAGAGTGGGCAAGGATAAAAGATCTAGAATGAGACTGTCTGAATCCAAATCCTTGGTCAATCACTCAGAAGTTGTGTAAACTCGATCAACATGTGTACAGATAAATAGTTAAACTTAACTGAAATTCTAATGCAGTGTGTTCACTTACACTGTCTGGCATACAGTTAGCTCTTGGTAAATGTTAACTATCTTAGGGAGAGGGAGAGTTCTAAGTTCCTGTCTCTGACGGAAACCGTATGGTGTAAGAGAACAAACTCTGCTCCCAAAGCCCATGCTGTCACAGAAGAAGGTGCTGTGTGCTCAGGGAAACCATTCTAGTTATGAAATAACAGAGACCAAGTTTGAATGCTACTTCTACTGCTTACTAGATAGTGTCAACATGATATCATTCCACTTAAAATAGTCAATTGAAATTGAAAACATTTAGAATATCTAAGTCAAAGAGAGTAAAAATTAAGAGTTCCCAGTATTAACGTCAGCACTAGATTATAACTTTGCAGAATGACATATATTACCACAATCATACGTAATTTAAAAGAAAATTATCTTTCAGAAATTCACAGCAAGAGCATTTGACTCTAGGTGATTTAATCATTAGAGAGCTTCCTCAAAGCAAACTTGTCTTCATATTATAAATATCATAAAATGGATATTTAAAAGCTGTACAACTCTGCCATTTTAAGGTATGCTTTACTTTGGAACACAGATTTAAGGTATCAAGTCAGATTTAAGGCACCAATACATGGGCTCCAGAACTTAGTGGAGCTCTGAAAAAACCCAGACTATAGGAAGGGGGAAAAAAAGATGCCTGGAGAAAAAAATCCCATAGTAAACAGGAATCTGGGGCAAAATAAACTCAGCCCCAAAGCCTAGATATCCAAAGGATTTCATTGTTCTGAGTCCAGTGTGAAATCATTTTATGAACTCACTCTGTCTTGGACCCTGGTTTGCATATCTATCAGGGAAGGAGAGAGGTGTGAGGTAAAACTCACAATCTGCTTCCCAAGGAGAGTGTCTGATACAGGGCTTCCCTGCATGGGCTGAACTCACGCCTGAGAAAAGGAAGGAAACATTCTACATCAACAACCCAAATGGGACGTAAGAGATAGGTATGGCAAAGCGATAGAAAATGGCCTTGGTTTTATGTGAGATACATGGCCTCTACTCTTACCCACAAAATATATTCTTTAGAAAGCCTCAGAGGAAATGCTTAGTGGGTAGGGTCTATTTTATCAATGGAGCTTACAGACCATGTGTTAAATGACTTTATCTAGATATAGTCAGAACTTAATGAATATGTCTGTCTATCAAAATATACATAGATACATGTTCATATACATACACATATACATATGTAATGCATAGAGACAGACTGATAAATTGAATGCTAAATGCTTTATTAATGAAATTTATAGTAAGCAGATTTAGAAAAATGAAATGCAGTGTTTCATATTGTCCCAGAAGGCAAAGCACAGGCAAGTTTGATTTCTTTAATAACACAAGTTTGCCCTCAAATTACTAAGTGTTATATTATCATTAGGAGGATGGCATGCACACAGTGGGCCCTTAAGAAATATAAATGACAGTCAATTATGATTTCAACTGGATATTTTCCTCAGTAGTAGAGGACTTTGACAGTTTATGATTTCAAGAAATAAATGAAGAGTTGCCCTGAGGCAAAAGGGAGCATCATCCTTGATTCTGTGTGGTTTAGTCCTAATGGCTGTCACCTTCAGGGCAGGGTTTACACAGATCCTTTTTGGGAAAACAGCATCCTCCCTCAATGTGAAGTTAGCTTCATTTTCTATTTTTCTGGCTGGCTGTTGCTTAAAGCAGCAGGAATAGTTTTCAATGGTACATTGCAAAGATATACTTCTTGAACTGCTACAAAACGTAAATGAAATGAGTCGATATGAGGTATGTTTACTTTTTTAGCATTATTATTTCAATAAAAAGTATAATAGAAGATTAAGTTAATTGTTAAAATGCCAGAAGAATCTTGATAAAAGTTGATTATTTTTATGCCCTGTTTTAATATAGGGCACGGAAATTCAGCATAATTATTTATAGTAATATAATAATTAAGTAGGATCATTAGTAACTTTGTTTTTCCACATAATTGAATTATAAGGTAACTGAAACAATTTAAGTGCCAATCCTTCCTCTAATCATTCATATGAGTTATTTTAAAACATTTTCGTAAAATTTATGGATCCTATTTAAGATTTTTGTTTTGATAATCTTTGATAATTTTTGTTTTATGATTCCATTAATAAATACATTCTCTTGAAGGATTTAAATCTCTGGTTATTAACTACAAATGAATTTGAGAAGCAGCAAAAAATGAATTTTGAATTTCTCAGATATATTTTGCATATTTATGGGGTTGTCCTGCTATAAATTCTGAAATTGAACTGAAGAAAATTGCTCACTACAATAAAAATGAAATACTTTATTTCACAACTATTTACTGAGTACTTACTATGTTTGTTAGGTGTGAAATAAACACTGAACCTACATGGTGAAGAAGGCAGGCAAAGTCCCCTAGGGCTAAAATTTATGGTGGGAGGTACAGATCTCCTTATAGATCATAAATTCTAATGGTGGAATGAATATAATAAACTAACAAACAGATGAACAATAACAAAAAATAACAGGTCATTTATTAATGTTCAAGAAATATTTGAGTCCCTCTTAGATCACTAAACAAAGCAGACAAAAATCTCTATCTTATAGAGCTTGCATTCTAGCATTAATTACATAACATACAAGTAAATTTTAGAAGCTTATAAGGGCCATGAAAATCAGTTGATCAGAGTAAAGGGATTACACGTCAGATCAGGGTAGGATTATAAAGGCCACTCGGATAACTGCTGTAAGATATACTACAAATACTGAACTATCTCTAAGGAAGTGTTGTAACAGCTCAGCTCGAATGACAGGAGGGAGACATCTACTTGAAGATCATGGGGAGCAACATTAGAAGCAGGAAAAAACCTTTTTGCAAAGTATATAAGGCAGAAACTAACTGCATGTTTGAGGTGAAAGAAAAAAGGCTAACATCCCTGGGGCCCAGAGAGCACAGAGTCACGCGTGCTTACGTCTAAAGAGGAAGTAGAGGCCAAAACATGCAAGGCTATGCCAACCTGGGTAAGGAAGGCATATATAAAATGAGTACAATTAGATTTATATGTATAATCATATATTCACCTCCAAAATCCATACCTGTGAAATGCATTCCATATTTATGAGTTTAACCATATGCATTTGTATGTTTGTGTGTGTTTCTGAAAGCATTCACTAATAACATAAACAAAAGAAGAGGTTCTGTGTTCACTCAGGCACTTGCTTTCACTGAGTTTTTTTTATATGGTTGGTTGATTTCTCTGGATCAGTGTTCCAAATGAAATGTTAGGAGCATGCCCAATTGATTTGGTACACAACAGGGTAGTCAGGGAGCACAAAGTTAAAGGCATGGGAAGTCACACATGGAATAAGGTAAGCAAGTTGCAGTGCATCTGAAAAGGGGAAACAGAAACAGCATGGCAGCTTACAAAAATGTCAAGAACAACATCATGCCAAACAGTTGATAAGAATACAATCAAGTGATTGGGTGTGTTTGGAAGGTAACTATTTTTCTGTCTAGTCATTTAATTCATTTGATTTCCATAATTATGTTACATTTTTATGTCTTTTATTTCACTAGAGTAGAATAAACAAACAAATAAATAAATAAATCCGTTCAAGTTTGTATTCTCATCCATTCCTGATGTTTGTAACTAAGGTCCAAAGGAGGCTCACAGTATACATGCCATAAGGGAATGAGGGGAACTGAAGGGTCTTCAGAGACATCTGTCCATGCTGTCACCTTCATGTACATTACCTAGTGTAGGCGCCAAGCATTAGTCTATTCAGGCTGACATTGAGTTCCCCTCTACAGTCTCTTTTAAATCTTTTGCACTCTTCCTACTCCCATGTCAGTCCTAGGAGCACATGATTTATTCCAGGTAAAAATAAGTGAATTGGACAATCAAGCTGCAGACGGTCTCTTTCTAAGGTCCAGTCCTCCACTTCTTTGTGCTCTCCCCAAGTGGCAGCAAGCACTAGTAAACAGGCATAACTCTTTTTCCTTAAAATTCTTTACTCTATCTGGTTCTTTCTTTGAATGATTTTTCTCTTCCTCTGGAAATTAGCCTGAGAAAAAGGGACCCATCACTCTGTGTTTCTGTTTTGCATGGTGCTTCCCCAGACTGCCTTCACTTCAGGGAATCCTCTTCCCTTTTCTAGCCTCAGGAATGAGAAGAAATGCTCATCTATCAACATGCCCCTATCTCCAAATCTACTATCTTTTTTCTGAATCCTTACATTCCCCAGTACAGCCTAGCTTTGAGAACTTAAAGAACTTGAATTTATTTTTTTGCTTTTCACGTCCTTCCCTAGAGGTAAAGTACTTAGGTTAGTAGGGCTGACAACTGGTTTGGTGCTGGTGAAGAGGTGTGAAATCAAAACCCAAGGCTCTAAAAGTCACACACAATGCAAGAAAAAAATCAGTTAATATTTCAAAACTATTTTCTTGTCATTCCAATCTATAACATGGTAAGATGAGATCCTAGACTAGGATATAACATGGAAAGGGTCTGTTGTAAAAGCAAGTCATATTTGCAAACAATTAAGTACCTACTTTTATATGTCACTTAAATACATCACAAACTTCACCTATAAAATACAACAAACATAGAAGGATTTTTCATAAACAGAAATTTTAATTATAAAGAAGGACTAATACTGAAATGCATCAAATTCTTAGGACAAAGGATAACCAAAGATAACTACATTTTTTAAAATTGAAAATTAAAATTTTATTTATTTCAAGGTATAAAAATAACTCATTTTTTCCTATTCAGCATGCATTTCAGTGTAATATACTATAGTACTTTGAAAGAAATCTTATTAAAGATAATTTTCATTTGATTCACCTCCAGTGGTAGCATTATTTTGAGAAGAAAGCTAGGTATGGTTATATTGGCAAAGGAATTTACTTTTATATCTAGGAGGTTGTAAACTTTATAGACTTCTTTATAAAGAAGAACATTTTACTATAAAGATTCCTAGTTAGAGGAGAATGTTTCCATTTGATCTTTTACTCTTTTTTAGCATATGCTCTACAAAAGCCAGTATTGAAAGTCTTTTGTATACAATCTAGTTAGATGTGTGCCTTTAATTTTATTTTAAAAAGTTAAAATGAGTAAAATAACTAATTGAAGAAATATATATAGGAAAAGGATATGAAGTTCCCTAAGTAAAACTGATATCACAAATATAATTTGAAAGGTCAAAAAGCACTTTGAAACTGTTGAATCAAGTACAGAGCAATTGATCTTATATAATTATATGTATTTAGCAAATGGTATATTCCTTTTACCATTATATTAAAATCTGTATTTCACTTTGCAAAACTCTCTGTATTATCTTCCAATTATGCTACAAATCTAAAATTGTTCTAAAGATTAAAGTTTATTTAATCTTTAAAAAATCCTTTCCTGTCTAGATATTATAGTTCCTTCATACATGACTTTATTCCTCAAAGGGAAGACAAGGCATAAATCTATTAAGAAATTGAATTCAAGACATCAGATCAACTCCTTGTAAACATGTCAACTCTTTCCAACCTGATCTACAGATTCAACACTATTCCAATCAAAATCCAAGCATGTTATTTTATGGTATTAACAAATGACTCTATACTTTATATGAAAAGGGAAAAGACCCAGAACAGCCAACACATTATTGAAGAACAAAGTTGGAAGACTGACACTATCCAACTTCAAGATTTACTATAAAGCTCCAGTAATCAAGACAGTGTGGCATTGATAAAAGAAAAGAAAAATACATCAGTGGAACAGAGTGGAGAGCCAGAAATAGTTGACCAATATAGTCAACTGATTTTATCAAAAAAACAAAAGCAATTCAATGGAGAAGGACAGTCTTTTTACAAAAAGTGCTGAAAGAACTGGACATCCACATTCAAAAACATGAATCTAGACACAGATCTTATATATTTCACAAGAAAACAAAATGAATCACAGGTCTAAATGTAAAATGCAAAACTTTACAACTCCTAGAAGGTAACATAGGAGAAAAATCTAGGTGACCTTGTTTATTTTTTTTAACATCTTTATTGGTGTATAATTGCTTTACAATGGTGTGTTAGTTTTTGCTTTATAGCAAAGTGAATCAGCTATACATATACGTATATCCCCATATCCCCTCCCTCTTGCGTCTCCCTCTCACCCTCCCTATCCCACCCCTTTAGGTGGTCACAAAGTACCGAGCTGATATCCCTGTGCTATGCGGCTGCTTCCCACTAGCTATCTATTTTACATTCTAGGTACAATACCAAAGGTATGATCCATGAAAGAAGAAATGAATAAGTTAAACTTCACTTCAATTAAAAAATTTTGTTCTGTCAAAGACACTGTTAAGAGAATGATAATACAAGCTAAATATTGGGAGAAAATCTTTGTAAAACATGAATCTGATAAAGGACTTGTATCCAAAATACACAAATGACTCTTAGAACTCAACAACAATAAAAAATTTCAATTTAAAAATGGGCAAAGTATCTGAATAGACACCTCACCAAAGAAGATATAAAGGTGGCAAATAAGCATATGAAAAGATCCTTAACATCACATGCCATTAAGGAATTGCAAGTTAAAACAAAAATAAGATACCACAACACACCTATTAGAATGGCTAAAATCCAGAACATTGACAACACCAAATGCTGAAGAGGATGTGGAGTAACAGGAACTCTCATTCATTGCTGGTAGGAATGCAAAATGGTACAGCCACTTTTTAAGACAAGTTTGGCAGTTCCTTGCACTATATTGATACTTCACCATAATATCCGGCAATTGCACTCCTTGATATTTGCTCAAGTGGATTGAAATCTTATGTCTACACAAAAATCTGCACACAACTTATAGCAGCATTATCCATAATTGCTAAAATCTGGAAGCAACAAAGGTGTCCCTCAATGTACAAATGAATAAACAAGCCAACCTACATACATACAATGGAATATTATTCAGCCATATTATTAATTATTAATCAGCAGTATTATTGCTTATTAAAAGCAATTAAGGTAGTGAGCCTTGAAAAGACATGGAGGGACTGTAAATGCATATTGCAAAGGGAAATAAGTCAACCTGAAAATGCTATGTACTGTATTATTCCAGGGAAGAAATGGGCTACACTTTGTGTTTCAAAACTATAATTTTTAGCATATGAAAGTTTTTATGAAATTAAAAACTTAAATGCAATTCTGTAAATGGCAAAACTATGGAAACAGTAAAAAGATCAGTGGTTGCCAGGGGCTCAAAGAGAGGAAAGGAAGGAAGACTAAACAAATGAAGCACAGGTTTTTAGGGAGGTGAAACTGTTCTGTTTGATAACGTAATAGTGGATACATGACATTATACACCTGTCAAAATCCATAGAACTGTACAGAACAGAGTGTACTCTAATGTAAGCTATTAACTTTAGTTAATAATAATGTATAAATATTGGTTCATTAATTATAACAAATGTGCCACACTAATGCAATTTTGTTCCTAATAGGGGAAACTGTGAGGAAGCAGAGGAGGTATACAGGAACTCTGTGTACTTTCTGGTCAATTTTTCTGTAAACCTAAAACTGATCTAAAAATAAAGTCCACTAATTTTAAAAGGCATATAAGCTTGTGCACAATTAGCAGGCTAAGGAAGAAGTTTAGATGTTACCTTGATTTAAAGCTAGCTTTGAGTTTTAGTGGAAAATTATTTGACAGTAACTATACAAAGGAAATGATGAACCAATTTCCTGTTTTCTTGAAAGCAGAAGACCACAAAAAGAATAAACAAAATAAAACAAAACAAAGGACTGAAGAAGTGAATGACTCATATTCTTAGAGATTTAATTAAAAAGAGATTCCATGTCTAAAGTTAAGGACACTATTTTATCCTGTAGAAAAATCAAATGCCATTTTGAATGTAATTCTTTTTCATTCATCCACTCATTTATTTATCCTAATGATATTTATTGAGCACCTAACAAGTGTTAAATAATGTAATAAATACTGTGTATTAGTCATTGAGTATATTACAATGAAGTAGATGGACATGATCTCTGCCCTTAAAGGGATTATATCAATACTACAGAACTCAGGCAAGCAATCACACAATTACAGTAGAGCCTGCCCAATATTATGTAAGGGAAATAACAAGGCACTAAGAAGGGGCCAAGAGTTGAATAATGGAGAGGTAGAAGTCCAGAATTGGAGTAGAGGGAAAAGACATGGAATAAAAAGTTAGTAGGTGGAATTAGCAAAGATGATAAAAGGGACAGGCAGAAAAATTCTAAGCCTGAGGTAGATCTGTTACTTGAAACTTTGATTTGTGTGTGTGTGTGTGTGTGTGTGTGTGTGTGTGTGTATGGGAGGAGAGGGAGAGAGGGAGAGAGGGAGAGAGGGAGAGAGGGAGAGAGGGAGAGAGGGAGAGAGAGATGGCAAATGTTGATGATTTGAGCAGGTTCATATTTGAACAAATAACTCTCCATTTAAGCACGGAAACTGGATTGTATAAGATCAATTAAGAGGCTATTGCAAGGACTTCCCTGGTGGTCCAGTGGTAGAGAATCCACCTTGCAATGCAGGGGACACAGGTTCGATCCCTCGTCAGGGAACTAAGATCCCACATGCTGTGGGGAAATTAAGTCCATGCTCCACAACTACTGAGCTCGTGCGCCTCAACTAGAGCCCACGAACCACAAACTATAGAGCCCACCCTCCCTGGAACCCGCGAGCCACAACTAGAGAGAAAAACACCCACGTACCACAACTAGAGAGAAGCCTGTGTGCAGCAACAAAGATCTTACATGCCACAACTAAGACCCAATGCAGCCCCAAATAAATTTAATTAATTAAAAAAAAAAGGCAAGTTCATTAATTTAAAAAAAAGAGGCTATTTCAGTAACTTCTGAAGGAGATAATGGGAGACTAAAAAGTATGGTAGAGGTGATGGTGATGGAAAGTATACACTAATTAACAATGTTTAGGAAGTATGTGTTACAGAACTCAGTAATTAATTGGATATGGGAAGTTAGGATGAGAAATGCATCAAGAATGGCTCCAGGTTTCCCTCCTGGTACAACTGAGTGGGGGACAGTGCCCTTCACAGATATGGAATACATGAAGATTGAATTATGTGGGTAGACGATAAAGAGGTCAATGTCCCAGAGGTTTGTCTTTGATTTTTTTTTGTAATGTAAGTCTGGGAGCAAATAAATATATGAGTTGAGGATAAATATTTGGGAGATATAAATGGCAAATAAGTCATGGAAATGGATAAAATTACAATGAGATTCCCTTTTGAGATAGAGTAAGTAGTCTAAGAATTGAAAGGGAAGAACTTCAAGGGATTTCAAAATTTTGAAAAAGGAATACTTTTCTGAAATTTTGACTGGAAATCTTTTCAGACCAGACACAAACATAGAAAAGCAGACAAATCTACAAGAGCAAATGCTTCAGGCAATTCTAAGTTAACCATAAAGATAATACAAACTTAGTCTGCGTAAACTGATGCATTCTCTCTCAAAGCATTTGCAATTGCAAAGACCTAAAAAGTGAGCTTGATTAGGAAAAAATTATTTTCAAATTGGTAGTTATATTATAAATGGGTAGTTATATATAAATTTGTAGTTATTATATCTATAATATACTCTTATAATTAGAATTTTCAAATTTAAATTTAAATATTACATCTCAGACATTCTTTCAAAACCTCAAGAGCCTTAAAAGAAATAAATACAGTGGAATGAAGGTTGAGAAAACTCCTCTGTAATTTTCTATCACAAAGCTCATTATCTGAAGGACACTGAAGCTTAGTCCTGACTATAGAACTGTTTGTCACAAGATTACATTCTTACATATACACTCTACCAAATGTAAAATAGCTAGCTAGTGGGAAGCAGCCTCATAGCACAGGGAGATCAGCTCGGTGCTTTGTGACCACCTAGAGGTGTGGGATAGGGAGGGTGGGAGGGAGGGAAATGCAAGAGGGAAGAGATATGGGGACATATGAATATGTATAACTGATTCACTTTGTTATAAAGCAGAAACTACCACACCATTGTAAAGCAATTATACTCCAGTAAAGATGTTAAAAAAAAATTACATTCTTAACCTTGTAACTAAAACAAGTTAAATTGTACCAGGTGCTCTTTTGCTCCAGGTGGTGGCAGAGGGCTGGATTTATGATGTACTATTTTCTCTTCTTTTTACAAGCTTTGTTACAGGAATTAGGTGTTAGAATTTTATGGCCTCATATGTCCCCTGAAAGATAACACTAAACTGTGTACCTTTGGCCTTCTTCGTGTTCCATGATTTTGTCATTGTGATTCTTCCCTTTACAAGGTAGCTCAGCAGCCAATGACAAGGGAGAAAAAGGTACCAAAAATGTCATTTATAATTGATAAGTGGCCAAAGACAGGCAGTCCAGGCCTCTATTTCTCAGCAGTCAGTTTTCTCAGGTTGATTTCTCATCCTTTAATCAGTCATTAAAATGAAAACAAAACAAAGCTCTGAAGTAATTTGTGAAGAAATTAATGTCATTGCTACAGAGTCCAAGCTCCTACTGTTCTTCGAATGACAGGCCAATAAATCGAGAGGTGTTCGGGTAAGAAACTGTGCCGTTATTTGGAAATCCAGCAGACGGAGAATATGGCAGACTACCACCTACTCCAAGTTAGAATACAGGCTTCTTTTATGCTCAAAGGGGAGGGTACGTAGCTGGTTATTGCAAACTTCTTGGTGCTGTCCAAACCCCAGAGGAGATGCCATAATCCTTTGTTCTTGCACCTGTCCGACTACATCTGGCCAGGATGTTTCTGTAAACCCCCAACAAGATAAATACTATTTTCTGTTCTGCAACTTTTCTCTTTCTCTACGTGAATGAAAAGTGTTATACCTTTACAGGTCAGAGCCTTGAGAAAGTGCTATTATGTATAGTCAGGCTATAGGCAACATTCTTTTCAAAGATGCAGAGCCAGCATAACTAAGCACAGGCAACAGAGCACAAAGGTTAGAGCTAAAGGAATAGATCCGACATGGTTTGTTCTTCTTTGTTACACCATTAGGAGGTGTGGTTATTTTTCTTGATTCACAGAACTTGTCACCTAGATAATCAGTTAATTTAACCTATGAGTCACATAAAGAAACGGATAATTCCCTCACGGTTCCCATGCATTTGTGATATCATCAGCTATTATTTTAAAAAATAGGTGGGTCCTGTCAACATTAACAAAACATTACCGTGTGCTTCTTATACTAGGCACTAATGATATAAAGAGTTAAAAAGGTATAGTTCTGCTGTCCCAATGTATTTGATATTACGCAGAGATGCTTTCTGAGAACTGGAGTACAAACAAAATTACTGTCTTCAGTGACAGGATTTGTGATGAAGATGTAAAATTCAGATTCTCCAGAGTTGTGGAAACACGTATTTTGTGTGATAACTCCATATTATATGTGCAATAGACAGCCACCTGCTTTAGTTGTTTGGGGCATTCAGCTGTTTGGTGTTAAGAAGCTGGCCCAGATGATAGCCGAAGGGCCCTTTCAGCCTTTAGATTGTTGATTCTTTGCTGTCAAGATGCACCCCTACCCCAAAGCTACTTTCTGTTTATCCATGTTTTGTCATTCTAGAATGAAAATAATTCAGATCATACTTTTTGCATTCCAAGTAAACATGGGCAAATGCAATCTTACAACACCACACTACTTAAATTGTTAAAGAAAACACTGACAAATCAGCCATTTAAAATAACACACCACTAAAGATTGAGGTTGAGAGGAAAAATGATCTGAAATTGAATTACTTTGAGATCCCCCTGCTTTGAAAATTGGCTCCAGAAAGAGTTGAAAATCGCAATTAAAGTCTAAGGAAGTTTTAGGTGGTCTTTTCCCTACAAGAAAAAAAATTCAATGATTTCTTCTAATGAATCCGTAAGCTGCAAAGTAGAGGCAAAGTGGCTCTTGGTTATCTTTAGCCAAAACTGCATACATAAAATAAATCAGAGCAATACATTTGATTTAAAAGATTCAAAGATGAACTGAAATATTTAATATTTTTAGTCTTTGTTATTCCCTAACCAGAAAGAAGAAAAAGAATCAGAGAAAGCCTATGAATAAAATATGTAAAGACCTTAAATGAAATTTAATATCCCTTTTTCCCATTCATCTTACAGCAAATGCGAAATTTATCTCAATGCTCCATGGGTTGCTTTATCTTTTAAAGTAAGTGCATAAAATCATCCTCTTTCAGGTGTTATTTTGGTATGTCTTTTAATAAGTTCTAATTAGGTCTTTGTTTAAAATTAATAGACAAAAGTAAACTGTAAAACTTTACTCAAAACAAACAAGAAAACAATCAACACTGAAGCTCATTTGAATGGTCTTTTATGAAAGGGGTCTTTTTTTTCTCCTCAAGACCTGTCATTTTTCAAAATTCTAAGATCAAAATTCCATAGAAAAGAGAACTTCCTTGAGTCACCCTGAGGCAAACTTACACCTAAGAGACCCATTTCTTTCACTTTATTGTTTTCTGTTGTATCTTCCATAATTGATGTTTACCAGCCTTGCCTCTCTCTTTCTGTCTCTCAGTTGATGATAGATGATTGATTGATAGGTAGAGAAATAGATAATTTTCTTTTAGATATTAAGCACCTCTCTTCTAACCCCACACTCCTAGATCGTATCTGGGAATTGCTTAAAGATATTATCCAAGCATGACATTTTCCTTCTAATTATTTTTAGAAAAATATTAAACTTCTCCTACTTTACAGACAAACTAAAAATAGGATAAACATAGAGTTGTCAAATAATAGATGTCATGAACATATTTCTGTTCCCTCCACATGAAATATTATCTTCCTCTTCTGGTACTATCCCTTGGTCCAACACCATTTAGGTATCAGCTGAAATGTAATTTCCCTTGTATAGTCTTCCTCACTGCCCTTTGGTTCAGCAAGGCCTTTGTATCTACAGATTCTGCATCCACAGATTCAACCAACTGTGGATCAAAAACATTCACAAAAAAATATTCACAAAATTCCAAAAAGAAAAATTTGAATTTCTGCATGCTGGCAACTATTTACATTGTTAAATGTGATATTGTGATATTAATAGAGCCACTCCAGCTCAGGTATGAACAGTATGTTTTGTCCCATTCTTCTTATAAGCTATTACGTGTGTGTGTGTGTGTGTGTGTGTGTGTGTGTGTGTGTGTGTGTAGTGAGTTTCTTATAGACTACATATAGTTTGGTATTACTTTATTATACAATCTGAGAGTGTCTTTTAAATCGTGTGTATAGATAATTTGCATTTAAAGTGATTATTGATAAGTTTGGATTTAGGTCTATGTTATTCTTTGTTTTACGTGTTCCATTAGATTTTAATTAGTTCATTTCCCCTTCCAGGCTTCTTCTGGGTCATTGAAACACTTTTTAATATCCCATGTTAATGTATCTATTGTGTTTTGGTTATATTTCTTTGGACACTCACAAATGAATTTAAGAAAGAATGTCAGGTCTCAGGCTTCTGGCCAGCCTTTGCCACACTGGCTACTGTGGTCCTGTCCTAGAATTTCTAATGTCACAGCCATCTTCCTGTCCCAGTTGTTAGCTTGGCTATTTAATCACTTGTTCACAGCCTGATCTGATTTTATGTGGGGCCACCAGAACAACTGCGCCACCTATAGAGCCAGAGTTGAAATCCACCATGGAAATGAGAAACACGGCACTTTTCTGCTCCAGCTAAAGCCCCACAGTTCAGTCAGCGGACTGCACTTGAAGAAAGTGACCTACTGGTCAGTCGTGGTACCTAAGAACGAACCTATTCTGTGGCACTCATTGGTAAACAAGAAAAATAACCCAAAGACACTACTGAAGGCCAATGTAACTGAAATGAGGTATACTACTAAGCAGAGATGAAGGAAGGTTACCAGAGAATTGAGTAATAATTTTGGAATGGAAATATCTGAAGAGAATTTGGACATCGTAGAAGAAACTGACCGGAGGCTTCTGGGAAGATGGCGGAAGAGTAAGACGCGGAGATCACCTTCCTCCCCACAGATACATCAGAAATACATCTACACGTGGAACAACTCCTACAGAACACCTACTGAATGCTGGCAGAAGACCTCAGACCTCCCAAAAGGCAAGAAACCCCCCCACGTACCCGGGTAAGGCAAAAGAAAAAAGAATAAACAGAGACAAAAGAATAGGGACGGGACTGCACCAGTGGGAGGGAGCTGTGAAGGAGGAAAGGTTTCCACACACTAGAAAGCCCCTTCGCGAGTGCAGACTGCGGGTGGCGGAGGGGGACGCTTCGGTGCCGCGGCAGAGAGCACAGCAACAGGCGTGCGGAAGGCAAAGCAGAGAGATTCCCGCAGAGGATCAGGGCTGACCGGCACTCACCAGCCCGAGAGGCTTGTCTGCTCAACCGCTGGGGCGGGCAGGGCTGGGAGTTAAGGCTTGGGCTTCGGTCGGAGCGTCGGGAGAGGACTGGGGTTGGTGGCGTGAACACAGCCTGTAGGGTATAAGTGCGCCACGGCTAGCCCGGAGGGAGTCCGGAGAAAAGCCTGGACCTGCTGAAGAGGCAAGAGACTTTTTCTTACCTCTTTGTTTCCTGGTGCGCGAGGAGAGGGGATTAAGAACACTGCTTAAAGGAGCTCCAGAGACGGGTGCGAGCCGCGGCTAAAAGCGTGGACCCCAGAGACGGGCATGAGACGCTAAGGCTGCTGCTGCCGCCACCAAGAAGCCTGTGTACGCGCACAGGTCACTATACACACCCCCCTTCCGGGGAGCCTTTGCAGCCCACCACTGCCAGTGTCCCGGGATCCAGGGACAACTTCCCCGGGAGAACGCACGGTGCACCTCAGGCTGGTGCAACGTCACGCCGGCCTCTGCCGCCACAGGCCCACCCCGCACTCCGTGCCCCTCCCTCCCCCCGGCCTGAGTGAGCCAGAGACCCTGAATCAGCGGCTCCTTTAACCCCGTCCTGTCTGATCGAAGAACAGACGCCCTCCGGTGACCTACACGCAGAGGCGGGGCCAAATCCAAAGCTGAGCCGCTGGGAGCTGTGAGAACAAAGAAGAGAAAGGGAAGTCTCTCCCAGCAGCCTCAGAAGCAGCGGATTAAAGCTCCACAATCAACTTGATGTACCCTGCATATGTGGAATACATGAATAGACAACGAATCATCCCAAAATAAGGAAGTGGACTTGAAAGCAAGATTTATTATTTTTTCCCCTTTTCCTCTTTTTGTGAGTGTGTATGTGTATGCTTCTATGAGATTTTGTCTGTAGAGCTTTGCTTCCACCATTTGTCCTAGGGTTCTATCCGTCCATTTTTAAAAAAAATTTTTTTCTTAATAATTAATTTTATTTTAATAACTTTATTATATTTTATATTACTTTTTTCTTTTACTTTATCTTTCTTTTTTTCCTTCCTTCCATCCTTCCTCCCTCCTTTCTTTCTTTTCTTTCTTTCTTTCTCCTTCTACTAATTCTTTCTTTCTACTTTTTCTCCCTTTTATTCTGAGCCATGTGGATGAAAGGCTCTTCGTGCAGCAGCCAGGAGTCAGTGCTGTGCCTCTGAGCTGGGAGAGCCAACTTCAGGACACTGGTCCACAAGAGACCTCCCAGCTCCACATAATATCAAATGGCAAAAATCTCCCAGAGATCTCCATCTCAACACCAGCACCCAACTTCACTCAACGACCAGAAAGCTACAGTGCTGGACATCCTATGCCAAACAACTAGCAAGACAGGAACACAACCCCACCCATTAGCAGAGAGGCTGCCTAAAATCATAATAAGTCCACAGACACCCCAAAACACACCACCAGACGTGGACCTGCCCACCAGAAAGACAAGATCCAGCCTCATCCACCAGAACACAGGCACTAGTCCCCTCCACCAGGAAGCCTACACAACCCACTGAACCAACCTTAGCCACTGGAGACAGACACCAAAAACAACGGGAACTACGAACCTGCAGCCTGCAAAAAGGAGACCCCAAACACAGTAAGATAAGCAAAATGAGAAGACACAAAAACACACTGCAGATGAAGGAGCAAGATAAAAACCCACCAGACCTAACAAATGAAGAGGAAATAGGCAGTCTACCTGAAAAAGAATTCAGAAAAATGATAGTAAAGATGATCCAAAATCCTGTAAATAAAATAGACAAAATGCAAGAAACATATAACAAGGACCTAGGAGAACTAAAGATGAAACAAACAACGATGAACAACACAATAAATGAAATGAAAAATACTCTAGATGGGATCAGTAGCAGAATAACTGAGGCAGAAGAACGGATAAGTGACCTGGAAGATAAAATAGTGGAAATAACTACTGCAGAGCAGAATAAAGAAAAAACAATGAAAAGAACTGAGGACAGTCTCAGAGACCTCTGGGACAACATCAAATACACCAACATTCGAATTATAGGCGTTCCAGAAGAAGAAGAGAAAAAGAAAGGGACTGAGAAAATATTTGAAGAGATTATAGTTGAAACTTCCCTAATATGGGAAAGGAAATAGTTAATCAAGTCCAGGAAGCACAGAGAGTCCCATACAGGACAAATCCAAGTAGGAACATGCCAAGACACATATTAATCAAACTGTCAAAAATTAAATACAAAGAAAACATATTAAAAGCAGCAAGGGAAAAACAACAAATAACACACAAGGGAATGCCCATAAGGTTAACAGCTGATCTTTCAGCAGAAACTCTGCAAGCCAGAAGGGAGTGGGAGGACATATTTAAAGTGATGAAGGAGAAAAACCTGCAACCAAGATTACTCTACCCAGCAAGGCTCTCATTCTGATTTGATGGAGAAATTAAAACCTTTACAGACAAGCAAAAGCTGAGAGAGTTCAGCACCACCAAACCAGCTCTAGAACAACTGCTAAAGGAACTTCTCTAGGCAAGAAACACAAGAGAAGAAAAAGACCTACAATAACAAACCCAAAACAATCAAGAAAATGGTAATAGGAACATGCATATCGATAATTACCTTAAAAGTAAATGGACTAAATGCTCCCACCAAAAGACACAGATTGGCTAAATGGATACAAAAACAAGACCCATATATTTGCTGTCTACAAGAGACCCACTTCAGACCTAGAGACACATACAGACTGAAAGTGAGGGGATGGAAAAAGATATTTCATGCAAATGGAAACCAAAAGAAAGCTGGAGTAGCAATTCTCATATCAGACAAAATAGACTTTAAAATAAAGACTATTAGAAGAGACAAAGAAAGACACTACATAATGATCAAGGGATCGATCCAAGAAGAAGATATAACAATTGTAAATATTTATGCACCCAACATAGGAGCACCTCAATACATAAGGCAAATGCTAACAGCCATAAAAGGGGAAATCAACAGTAACACATGCATAGTACGGGACTTTAACACCCCACTTACACCAATAGACAGATCATCCAAAATGAAAATAAATAAGGAGACACAAGCTTTAAATGATACATTAAACAAGATGGACTTAGTTGATATTTATAGGACATTGCATCCAAAAACAACAGAATACACATTTTTCTCAAGTGCTCATAGAACATTCTTCAGGATAGATCATATCTTGGGTCACAAATCAAGCCTTGGTAAATTTAAGAAAATTGAAATTGTATCAAGTATTTTTTCAGACCACAACGCTATGAGACTAGATATCAATTACAGGAAAAGATCTGTAAAAAATACAAACACATGCAGGCTAAACAATACACTACTTAATAACGAAGTGATCACTGAAG
The DNA here is from genome assembly GCF_949987515.2 of Delphinus delphis. Taxonomy (NCBI): domain Eukaryota; kingdom Metazoa; phylum Chordata; class Mammalia; order Artiodactyla; family Delphinidae; genus Delphinus; species Delphinus delphis. Next base: position 40,761,717 of record NC_082698.1, on the reverse strand, counting down.
AAATCAAAGAGGAAATTAAAAAATACCTAGAAACAAATGACAATGGAGACACGACGACCCGAAACCTATGGGATGCAGCAAAAGCAGTTCTAAGAGGGAAGTTTATAGCAATACAATCCTACCTCAAGAAACAGGAAACATCTCGAATAAACAACCTAACCTTGCACCTAAAGCAATTAGAGAAAGAAGAACAAAAAACCCCAAAGTTAGCAGAAGGAAAGAAATCATAAAAATCAGATCATAAATAAATGAAAAAGAAATGAAGGAAACGATAGCAAAGATCAATAAAATTAAAAGCTGGTTCTTTGAAAGGATAAACAAAATTGATAAACCATTAGCCAGACTCATCAGGAAAAAAAGGGAGAAGACTCAAATCAATAGAATTAGAAATGAAAAAGGAGAAGTAACAACTGACACTGCAGAAATACAAAAGATCATGAGAGATTACTACAAGCAACTCTATGCCAATAAAATGGACAACCTGGAAGAAATGGACAAATTCTTAGAAATGCACAACCTGCCAAGACTGAACCAGGAAGAAATAGAAAATATGAACAGACCAATCACAAGCACTGACATTGAAACTGTGATTAAAAATTTTCCAACAAACAAAAGCCCAGGACCAGATGGCTTCACAGGCGAATTCTATCAAACATTTAGAGAAGAGTTAACACCTATCCTTCTCAAAATCTTCCACAATATAGCAGAGGGAGGAACACCCCCAAACTCATTCTACGAGGCCACTATCACCCTGATACCAAAACTGGACAAGAATGTTACAAAGAAAGAAAACTACAGGCCAATACCACTGATGAACATAGATGCAAAAATCCTCAACAAAATACTAGCAAACGGAATCCAACAGCACATTAAACGGATCATACACCATGATCAAGTGGGGTTTATCCCAGGAATACAAGGATTCTTCAATATATGCAAATCAATCAACGTGATACACCATATTAACAAATTGAAGGAGAAAAACCATATGATCATCTCAATAGATGCAGAGAAAGCTTTCGACAAAATTCAACACCGATTTATGATAAAAACCCTGCAGAAAGTAGGCATAGAGGGAACTTTCCTCAACATAATAAAGGCCATATATCACAGACCCACAGCCAACATCGTCCTCAATGGTGAATAACTGAAAGCATTTCCACTAAGATCAGGAACAAGACAAGGTTGTCCACTCTCACCACTCTTATTCAACATAGTTTTGGAAGTCTTAGCCACAGCAATCAGAGAAGAAAAGGAAATAAAAGGTATCGAAATTGGAAAAGAAGAAGTAAAGCTGTCACTGTTTGCATATGACATGATACTATACATAGAGAATCCTAAAGATACTACCAGAAAACTACTAGAGCTAATCCATGAATTTGGTAAAGTGGCAGGATACAAAATTAATGCACAGAAATCTCTGGCATTCCTATATACTAATGATGAAAAATCTGAAAGTGAAATCAAGAAAACACTCCCATTTACTACTGCAACAAAAAGAATAAAATATCTAGGAATAAACCTACCTAAGGAGACAAAAGACCTGTATGCAGAAAATTATAAGACACTGATGAAAGAAATTAAAGATGATACAAATAGATGGAGAGATATACCATGTTCTTGGATTTGAAGAATCAACATTGTCAAAATGACTCTACTACCCAAAGCAATCTACAGATTCAATGCAATCCCTATCAAACTACCACTGACATTTTTCACAGAACTAGAACAAAAACTTTCACAATTTGTGTGGAAACACAAAAGACCCCGAATAGCCAAAGCAATCTTGAAAACGAAAAATGGAGCTGGAAGAATCAGGCTCCCTGACTTCAGACTATACTACAAAGCTACAGTAATCAAGACAGTATGGTACTGGCACAGAAACAGAAAGATAGATCAATGGAACAGGATAGAAAGCCCAGAGATAAACCCACACACATATGGTCAACTTATCTTTGATAAAGGAGGCAGGAATGTACAGTGGAGAAAGGACAGCCTCTTCAATAAGTGGTGCTGGGAAAACTGGACAGGTACATGTAAAAGTATGAGATTAGAGCACTCCCTAACACCATACACAAAAATAAGCTCAAAATGGATTAAGGACATAAATGTAAGGCCAGAAACTATCAAACTCTTAGAGGAAAACATAGGCAGAACACTCTGTGACATAAATCACAGCAAGATCCTTTTTGACCCACCTCCTAGAGGAATGGAAATAAAAATAAACAAATGGGACCTAATGAAACTTCAAAGCTTTTGCACAGCAAAGGAAACCATAAACAAGACCAAAAGACAACCCTCAGAATGGGAGAAAATATTTGCAAATGAAGCAACTGACAAAGGATTAATCTCCAAAATTTATAAGCAGCTCATGCAGCTCAATAACAAAAAAACAAACAACCCAATCCAAAAATGGGCAGAAGACCTAAATAGACATTTCTCCAAAGAAGATATACAGACTGCCAACAAACACATGAAAGAATGCTCAACATCATGAATCATTAGAGAAATGCAAATCAAAACTACAATGAGATATCATCTCACACCAGTCAGAATGGCCATCAACAAAAAATCTAGAAACAATAAATGCTGGAGAGAATGTGGAGAAAATGGAACCCTTTTGCACTGCTGGTGGGAATGTAAATTGATACAGCCACTGTGGAGAACAGTATGGATGTTCCTTAAAAAACTACAAATAGAACTACCATATGACCCAGCAATCCCACTACTGGGCATATACCCTGAGAAAACCATAATTCAAAAAGAGCCATGTACCAAAATGTTCACTGCAGCTCTATACAATAGCCAGGAGATGGAAGCAACCTAAGTGTCCATCATCGGATGAATGGATAAAGAAGATGTGGCACATATATACAATGGAATACTATTCAGCTGTAAAAAGAAACAAACCTGAGTTATTTTTAGTGAGGTGGATCACCTACAGTCTGTCATACAGAGTGAAGTAAGTCAGAAAGAGAAAGACAAATACGGTATGCTAACACATATATATGGAATTGAAGAAAAAAAAATGTCATGAAGAACTTAGGGGTAAGACAGGAATAAAGACACAGACTTACTATAGAATGGACTTGAGGATATGGGGAGGGGGAAGGGTAAGCTGTGACAAAGTGAGAGAGTGGCATGAACATATATACACTACCAAACGTAATTACGGTAGATAGCTAGTGGGAAGCAGCCGCGTAGCACAGGGAGATCAGCTTGGTGCTTTGTGACCACCTAGAGGGGTGGGTCAGGGAGGGTGGGAGGGAGGGAGACGCAAGAGGGAAGAGGTATGGGGACATATGTATAACTGATTCACTTTGTTATAAAGCAGAAACTAACACACCATTGTAAAGCAATTATACTCCAATAAAGATGTTAAATAAATAAATAATAAAAAATTAAAAAAAGAAACTTTCAGAATAAAATATTATTAGGTTTTATATCTGAAAGATGGACTACTGTAGTTACTTCCTATTGTCAGAGCGACCACTTGCTTTTTATTTATAGAAACCTTGGCCGTCATCCCCTTTTGAAATTCACCAAAATTCATTCCCCCTTCCAGAGTCAGCCTGCATCCAATAATTGATCCATGTGGGAATACAAATGCTTGACTCTCTTCCCTATCTGGGACAGCTTTGAAGGGTTATTCCGTCTTAAAGATTATTCATCTGTAGCACTGGCTCAGACTTCCACAGAAACATGATCACTGCTTTACTTCATCCTCTGCCCAATCTTTCCTTCGTTTCCCTCGGCAGATGTTAATCTTAAAAACACTTCTAATAGATCTTCTGCATGCTAATCTTTATCTCAGAATCTGTTTTTCAGGGATCCCCACTGACTAGAGCAAGTTTATTAGTAGAGTATATTTTCTCTCTAAGCAAACCTTTCACCAAAGAAGCTCTATTATCAAATATTTTACGGGCCATGAGTGAAGTGGTATAGATTTGGAGCCGTACTTCACTGAAATACATTTTTTTGTTTCATTTTAATTTTCAGTGTTTTTTTTTTTTAATATGTCAAACTGGCTTAATTGGCTGCCTATGCTCCTTTAACTTTTTGGAACACTGAAGGCTGTTTCTGCTTATAATTTTTGCAAAGGCCAGATGATTTGACTTTCTTCATAAATTATTTTCTTCATAATTTCTAACTTTGGATCTCAGTCATCCATAAAACAGAGAGTTTTGAAATAAATCTTGTGGTTATATAGTTCAGAGATTTGGATAGACAATATTCACATCTATCTCATACGGAAATATTTTGATATTGCAAATCCAATTTAGTTTATAATTCTTTTTATTTGGAATTTCCATTATAAATCTGAGCCTTTTGGCAGATGCTGAAATTTATTTCTTGCTTTTGAATTTGTGTTTAGCTATAACAAATCCTTTGTGGTCTGACCTTTCCTAATTCTTAACAACTATTCCCACTATTATATTCCCAAGCCACCAGAGCAAGAAGAATTTGTTTTTACCCATTTTAAAAATTTCATGGTAAGAAGAAACAGAATTGGATTTTAATAGCTCAACATAAGCAGAAGGCAAAGGCAAAATTTTCTAATCTTCAAATATGAAGGCTAATTATGTGGAAAGTGTTGCCCAGATGTCCTCTCTTCCCTTTAGGCACAGAACAAGAGTAATTAGGTTTAAGTTTAACATGGGGGATTCAGAAAATCACACTCAGGAAATCATCAAGCAGCCAGGCTATTCTTAGAGATGACTGCATTGAAACTTCACAAAAAGAGAACAACCAACTCTTTGCTGCAAACCCTTATTTAAAGGAGATCCTACATTCAATGTAAGATAAAAAGAAAAAGAATTGATGTTTAGGAAAATGTGCGTGGGTTGTTGAGTAAAAGCGTAACTAGGAATTTCTAAGTATTATTCATGAAACATTACATGGGTTCAAATTTTAATGAATCATGTATTTATTGAGTTATTACTTATTCAATTTTATACTAGGGAAATGAATAGAAATACTTTAGATTTTTTTGACACTGTAATGTTCAATTGCAGGGCTTATTTGAAAATCAAATCATGGAGCCTAAATTATCTTCTGTGTATCTAAAACCAAAGAAACTGTTGTCTAGAAACAATATGAGAAAATATTGCCAGATATGACTATATATTTATTTTAAACTGTGATGATGATATTAAATATATAACACCTAAGGGGCTAAAATCAATGATGAACAATGAGTTAGTACTGATACAAAATCAATACAGAATACCCAATAGAAAAATTGGCAAAAAAAAAAAGAAAAAACAGGTAAATCACTTGACAAATTGGTAAATTTCTAGGTAATATAAAACTGTACTTGGGAGAAAATATTTGCAAACGAAGAGACCAACAAGGGATTAATCTCCAAAATATACAAACAGCTCATGCAGCTCAATATCAAAAAACAAACAACCCAATCAAAACCTCGGCAGAAGACCTACATAGACATTTCTCCAAAGAAGACATAGATGGCCAAAAAGCACATGAAAAGATGCTCAGCATCATTAATATTAGAGAAATGCAAATCAAAACAACAGTGAGGTATCATCTCACACCAGTCAGAATGGTCATCACCAAAAATCTAGAAACAATAAATGCTGGAGAATGTGTGGAGAAAAGAGAACCCTCTTGCACTGTTGGTGGGAATGGAAATTGGTACAACCATCATGGAGAACAGTACGGAGGTTCCTTAATAAACTAAATATAGAACTACCATACAATCTAGCAATCCCACTCCTGGGCATGTATCTGGAGAAAACCATAATTTGAAAAGATATATGCACCCCAATGTTCACTGCAGCACTATTTACAATAGCCAAAACATGGAAGCAACCTAAATGTCCATCAATAGAGGAGTGGATAAAGAAGAGGTGGTATATATACACAATGGAATATTCCTCAGCCATAAAAAAGAAGGAAATAATGCCATTTGCAGCAACATGGATGGACCTAGAGATTGTCATACTGAGTGAAGTAAGTCAGACAGTGAAAGACAAACATATGATACAATTTACATGAGGAATCTAAAAAATAGAACTTATTTACAAAACAGAAATAGAGTCACATATGGAGAAAACAAACTTATGGTTACTAGGGGAGAATGGGGGCAGTAAATTGGGAAACTGGCATTGACATATACACACTACCATATACAAAATATACAACTAATAAGGACCTACTGTATAGCACAGGGAACTCTACTCAATACTCTGTAATGACATACATGGGAAAAGAATCTAAAACAGAGTGGATAGGGAGAGACATTCAAGATGGCAGAAAAGTAAGATGTGGAGATCACCTTCCTCCCTACAAATACATCAGAAATACATCTACATGTGGAACAACTCCTACAGAACACCTACTGAATGCTGGCAGAAGACCTCAGTCTTCCCACAGCAAACATCATACTCAATGGTGAGAAACTGAAAGCATTTCCTCCAAGATCAGGAACAAGACAAGGCTGTCCACTCTCGCCACTCTCATTCAGCATAGTTTTGGGAGTTGTAGCCATGGCAATCAGAGAAAAAAAGAAATAAAAGGAATACAATTTGGAAAGGATAAGTAAAACAGTCACTGTTTGCAGATGACATGATACTATACATAGAAAATCCAAAAGATCCCACTAGAAAACTACTAGAACTAATCAGTAAATTTGATAAGGTTGCAGTATACAAAATTCATGCACAGAAATCTCTGGCATTCCTATACACTAACAATGAAAAATAAGAAAGAGAAATTAAGGAAATACTCCCATTTACCACTGCAACAAAAAGAATAAAATACCTAGGAATAAACCTACCTAAGGAGGTGAAAGACTTGTACTCAGAAAACTATAAAGTACTGATGAAAGAAATCAAAGATGACATAAACAGATGGAGAAATATACCATGTTCTTGGATTGGAAGAATCAATATTGTGAAAATGACTATACTACCTAGAGCAATCTACAGATTCAATGCAATCCCTATCAAACTACCAATGGCATTCTTCACAGAATTAGAACAAAATAATTTACAATTTGTATGGAAACACAAAAGACCCCAAATAGCCAAAGCAATCTTGAGAAAGAAAAATGGAGCTGGAGGAATCAGGCTCCCGAACTTCAAACTGTACTACAAAGCTACAGTAATCAGTACAGTATGGTACTGGCACAAAAACAGAAATATAGATCAATGGTATGGGATAGAAATCCCAGAGATAAACGCACGCACATATGGTCACCTAATTTACAACAAAGGAGGCAGGAACATACAATGGAGAAAAGACAGCCTCTTCAATAAGTGGTGCTGGGAAAACTGGACAGCTACATGTAAAAGAATGAAATTAGAACACTCCCTAACACCATACACAAAAATAAACTCAAAATGGATTAAAGACCTAAATGTAAGACTGGACACTATAAAACTCTTAGAGGAAAACATAGAAAGAACACTCTTTGACATAAACCACAGCAAGATCTTTTTTGACCCACCTCCTGGAGTAATGAAAATAAAAACAAAAATAAACAAATGGGACCTAATGAAAATTAAAAGCTTTTGCACAGGAAAGGAAATCATAAAAAAGACTAAAAGACAACCCTCAGAATGGGAGAAAGTATTTGCAAATGAAACAACAAAGGATTAATCTCCAAAATATGCAAACAACTCATGGAGCTCAATATCAAAAAAACAAACAACCCAATTAAAAAATGGGTGGAAGACCTACATAGACATTTCACCAGAAAAGACATACAGATGGCCAAGAGGCACATGAAAAGCTGCTCAACATCACTGATTATTAATCAAAACTACAATGAGGTATCACCTCACACTGGTCAGAATGGCCATTATCAAAAAACCTAGAAACAATAAATGCTGGAAAGGGTGTGGTGAAAAAGGAACCCTCCTTCACTGTTGATGGTAATGTAAATTGATACATCCACTATGGAGAAGAGTATGGAGGTTCCTTAAAAAACTAAAAATAGAACTACCATATGACCCAGCAATCCCACTACTGTGCATATACCCTGAGAAAACCGTAATTCAAAAAGAGTCATGTACCACAACGTTCACTGCAACACTATTTACAATAGCTAGGACATGGAAGCAACCTAAATGTTCATCGACAGATGAATGTATAAAGATGTGGCACATATACAATGGGATATTACTCAGCCATAAAAAGGAACGCAATTGAGTTATTTGTAGTGAGGTAGATGGACCTAGAGTCTGTCATACAGAGTGAAGTAAGTCAGAAAGATAAAAACGAATACCGTATGCTAGCACATCTATATGGAATCTAAAAAAAGTGGTACTGATGAACCTAGGACAGGGCAGGAATAAAGACGAAGACATAGAGAATGGACTTGAGGACATGGGGGTTGGGGGAATGGTAAGCTGTGATGAAGTGAGAGAGTGGCATGGACATATATACACTACCAAATGTAAAATAGACAGGTAGTGGGAAGCAGCAGCCTAGCACATGGAAATCAGCTTGGTTCTTTGCGATGACCTAGAGGGGTGGGATAGGGAGGGCAGGAGGGAGGGAGGCTCAAGAGGGAGGGGATGGGGGACATATGTACGCATATGGCTGATTCACTTTGTTATACAACAGAAACTAGTGCTAGTACAATTGTGAAGCAACTATACTCCAATAAAAATGTATTTAAAAACAAAAACAAAAACAGAGACAGTATGTCTTCTCCCACCAAATGTACTGGTGATCTCAGAGGATCACCCTTGGTTCTTAATTAAAGGGGAAAGATCAGAATTCCCTTTAAGTTGAAATTCCAGGTCCCTCCTACAACTATAGGGCTATCAGAGTCCCTTGGGAGGAAGGACCTATAGGTGAATTTAAAAATGTGAAAAATTCTGTTATTTAAAAACAGGGAAAAAATCACCTCCCAACACATATACCTTTTCCCATACATATAGCTCTCTACTGTAGCATTAAAGTGCTACAGTAAAGAAAGAACACACAAAAATAAATTGAAAAGGAGGTAATATATCATAGTAGTTCAGAGTTGGCTTCTAGATTCAGACTGATAAAGATCCAGTCCCATATATACCACATGAAGCTGTAAGACCTGGGGCAAGTTATTTAAAGTTCCTGAAACTGATTTTTTGTATCTGTAAAATAAGGATAACAATAGTGTCTATTATTATGAGGATTAAATGAGAAAATCACTTCAAAACACATAACCCGTGGCACACAGTGATACTAAATATTAAAAATCAATAGCAAGTAATGAATATGACTAAAACTAATTCACACAGCAGGATAAGTATTTGATAGAGGAAAATCAATAGTATAGGTAAGGATAGTACAGCACAATATGAAAAGACTACGTACCATATGATTCAAACTATATGACATTCTGGAAATGGCAAAACTATACAGATAGTAAAAAGATTAGTTATTGTCTAAGAGCAGTTTTTGGGGAGGGACAGATAAACAGGTAGAACAGAGAGGTTTTAGAGGAGTGAAACTGTTCTCTACGATAGAGTTAAGGTGGATATATGTCATTATACATAGTATACAATCACATAGAATATACACCACAATAAACCCTAATGTAAACTATGAATTTCAGTTAATAACAGTGCATTAATATTGGTACATTAATTTTAACAAAAGGTCTACAGGAACAGAAAGTGTAAATACTAGAGAAAATTGTAAGGCATGAAGGTAGGGAAGGTATGTGGAAACTTTTTGTATTTTATCAATTCTTCTATAAACTTAACTTCTTTTCTAAAAGAAGTATATTATTAATTAATGTCTTAATTAATATATTAAACATTGATATAAAATGCTTTAAAGTGAAATATGGCACCAGGTCCTACTAGTCAGCATCTAATGATGGTGTATCAATATTACTGGAGACAATTCCCAAAGCAAAACAGAAATCTGATGTAGCAATTTGAGAACAAGTTAGAGGTTCAATTCACATATAATTTCTGTCAAGCTGTTGTGTAGATAAGAGCATCATCAAGACCCTCCTCTTTAGCTGTTCTTAAATAAAAAGGGAAAATCAGGCACAGAGCCCTAAAATTCACAGAGAATTACTTGGTAGTGATCAGAGTATGGCCTGCTGTCAATCATAAAGACATCTCAGAAGATCATCAAGTTCATCTCTGGCATTAAGTCAATACATTTTTGTTCTTCAATTCCTTCTCCACATAAGGCTTAATGATACAAAAACAGATCATTAAAACAATTTTTGATTCCTTGGGTCCATGGTCAGCCAATACTCTTAATTTTAAAAAAATTCATATAGCAGCTACTGCTTTCAAATATTCATCACTAACATTAATTAAATGCTTTTACCTTGAATCTATTCACCACTCTGTAAAAACTCCATAGAATATGACAGAAATTATTAAAACAGTCATGAGAGACAGTTATATATTTCAATAACAATAATTATGCTATTTCTAAAACATTCCAAATCTCATTAAGTTTTTAAAGGTTTTACACTGCAATTAGGCCATATGTAACTTCTCTTTGGTTTTTATAGAGGGTACAAAAAGACCTAGTTATAAAAAATATAATTTATAACTGGAATTCTCTAAGAAAATATGATGCATCAAAAATGCTTGACTGAACTGAAATATTGTCAGAATTTGCATCTGGTTTCACATGAGTATCCAGAAAACTTGGTTAGCACTTCTGAGACTGATAGTTAAACTTAATTTAGATTGTTGGTTCTGAATTTTTTTATGAGGAGCTTGTGTTACCTTTGTGGATACAGACTCTTTCACATGCCTTTAGCACACAGAATACCTATTCACTTCACTGGGAATTCAGAATGCTTCAAGGCTGACTAAGTCCTCTGTGGAAACCAGAATTGTAGGAAAACCCACTTCAGCTCATCTGAGAGGTAGCCAGGTGGCAATTTCAAATAGTCAATGGTTTATGTAATCCAGCCTTCAAGGGAGTGATCAAGTCAGAGATAAGAAGTGAAGTAAAAAGTTGAACCCAATAATAACTCCAAAACTTAGAGGATAAAGGAATGAGGAGACATCAATAAAATAATATTGAAGAGAGGACATATTAAAATAGAAGGAGGACTAAGAGAAAATACTGTCCTGGAAGTCAGGTGAAAACGTCATTCATTAAAGAATATCCTACACATTATTAAGCTAAAGCAAGATACTAAAGAGTATGTACAGTAAAAAACAGAGATTTAAAAATGGGAGAATAGATAGACATATGTCTATATGCCAAAGACTGTATACAGATAGATACATACATAGATAGATATTGATACTTATATCCATTACTGTATGCATAAAACATTTCTAGAAAACTACACAGGATGTATAAACAGAGGTTATCTCCAGGGAGTAACTGGAGATGGAATGGAGTAAAACCTTTACCAGTTTATAAATTTTTTTTCTGATTGGATTTTTTACATGTGCCAATGTGGTATACAGAATAATGGCTCCTAAAATACTCAAGGTTGCCCATGCCCTAATCTCTATGAACAGGTTAAAATGAACTTTCCAGATGTAATTAAATTTATAAAACTAAAAATAGATTATCCTGGATTATTTGGGAGGGCCCAATCTAATAAGACAAATCCTTAACAGCAAAGAACTTTCTCTGTTTGGAGTCAGAGAGATATGTTAAAAGGAGAAGTCAGAAAGATTCCAAGTGAGAAGTACTCCACATGTTGGCTCTCAGATGTAGGGGTCACGTGTGAGGAACAGAGTGAAGCCTTGAGGAACAAACAGCAGCCCCCTGCTGATAGCCAGCAAGAAAACAGGGACTTCCATGTTGTAAAATACATGGGACTGAATTTGGCCAACAACCTAAATGGGTTTAAAAATGAATACATCTCCAGAGCCTCCAGTAAGGATACAACCCTGCCAATACCTTGATTTCAGCCTTGTGAGACTCCAAACAGAACTTCAATCCAGCTGAGCCATGATGTACTCAGACTGCTGATCAACAGAGCTGTGAGGTCATACACCTATGTTATTTTAAGCTGCTGAATTTGTGGCAATTTGTTACAATAGCAATAGAAAACTAATACCATCAATTTAATAATGAAGAAATTTTTAAGATAAATCTTTGAATAGAGATGAATAAATAAGTGTAAAATTTTGAAAAATTTATAAAATAAAGAATATTTGAAAAAAAGTTTCAAATCTGAAACATTATTACATATGATTGACCTACTCCATCTTCACAAGTGAGCCTGAGGTTCTTCCTTATATTATACTGTTGTGAAATTTCTCTTATACACTGCCTCAATGATAGAGTTTCAATCAATTCGCCCAAAAGATGACAAAGTTTCCTAATAGCTCTTACCTTAGGACATTGTTTTTTCCATAGCATAAAATTTGCTCTTTATTCATTTCATTTACTTTCAGTTGTTTATGTCATGCCTATTGTTTGCATGCCTATTATCATCTATTGTGCCTAATTTACCCCAAAGAATATACAGTTTTCAATCCTCTTACATTTGGATTTGGAGAACTGTAGTGAATTTTAAATATTCTTATGATTTTAGAAGAATCTATACTTTAAAAATGTCTTTAATTTATCATATGGATTTATTTAACTTCACTGTGCTAAGTTCTGCTCCCTCAACCTGGGACCATATATTATTATGATATTTCTCACACAAACCTGAAGGTCTGCTTTATTTGTCCCTCTTCTGTGAAAGAAAAAGGATTAGAAGTCCAAATAAATTTTCATGAAAATAATGTCATAAAAGATCATTACATAGAGAAAAGGGTCTCAAAGTATCCAATAAATACCTATTTGAATTAGTAATGTCATTGAAATCTTATGTGTACAGCCCAAAAATGTACACTTTCCTGTCTGCTTCATATTCAAGTTCATATGAGGCCAGCAGGAGAAAAAGGGTCTTCTCATAGTGGTAAGAAGTATGCAAGAATATAACCTGAAAAGCAAGCCTTTACAGAAAGAAGGAGAAAGTCTGCATCAAAGAAGATAGGCAAGGTTATGTTTGGCTACAACCAAGAGAATTCTCAGTGAATTGTGTGACCACTTGGGGCCTACTAGAGCACTGCTCTATATTATCTTCATTCCTGGATCCATTCAGTCAAAGCAGACTCTGAGTGTATTACTGGTCACTGGTACAGAAGAGAAACGGGATCATGAGACCATGTCCTGGGCTCTCAAAAGTGGTACATGTTACTTAGATTCTTATTTCATAGGCCTGAACAAGTCACCTGGCTGAGCTTAATATCAACAGGCAGTGAAGTATTTTTCCCCAGAGAATAGAAGCAAATATTTATGAATAATCATACAGTTTACAGCACTGAATGGGAATACAGGTTTACCCCAGCTTCACTATGTACACTGTATTTTTTACACGCATTATATATTTTATCCTTGCAATAATTCTGTGAAATAGACAGCTATTGTTATCTCCATTTTCAACGTGAGGAAGCTGATTCAAACGAACGAAGTGAACAGACAGAATTCTTAATACTCAGGGTTGTGTGAAACCAGTTTGAGTTCATTGGGTTGTACTGAGTTCCCTGTTCCCTGAAAATATTTAAACTGAAGCAGAATGACTACTCTGTGGGAGTGCTGAATAAAGAAAAGATCTATGAATTCTGTGAATAACTGGACAATGTAACCTTTAAAATTCCTTTTATCCTTGAGATTCTATGATTCTGCAAGTTATCCAAGTTCGCACAGCTAGAAGGCTATTAAAGGAAACAGGTCATTTCTGAAGAAGTAACCTCATCTATAGGAAGAGGAAAAGAGACTCCAATGTGATTTAATAATCTAGTATTCATGTGCCATTGCTGCAAAACTCAAAATGCTGAAAAAGTTTTATTATAGATCACTTCTCAATCAGTATGCAGAAATAATCCTTTCATTTGGTGACTGAAATGCTACGGATTATTACTGGTATCATATCAAATTTTCCAAATACCCTGGAGATTGCTGTACTGATATGTTTATGAATAAAATATAGCCTATTGGCTGTGTTTCTACTATTCCCCAGAGATAAACGTTTTTTTGAGTTGCATAATAAATAAATGTTCTAACAACATTGTAAAGCAACTGTACTCCAATAAAAATTTAAAAATAAATCAATAAACAAACAAATGTTCTAATAGAGAGCAAAAAATAAGTACATCCTAGGTCATTATTTAAAATAAGACTCTCTTCAAAGTGATGAGCTATATACTGAGGTCTTGCTTTCTAAAGATATTTTGAGGAATTTCATAAAGAATCAGTTCACATACCAAGGACTATCATTTCTCACCACACATTCCCAAGAGCTTTATAGATTTTAATAACTCTACAGCACTGTGACTGTTATTTATTTCAGTCATACAGTGATGGTTATTTCACATAGTGGTTTGCATTTTTACTACTTGTCAAGTGAAGATAAACAGAGGGATTAAATCTAAATATAATTATTAAAGCCAGTCACACTTTTAAAAAAATCTATCATTTTCATTTAATGATTCACAAGCTAACTCAGTGCAAAAACTGTGAAAAGTGATGTATATTTGCTTATTTTAAATGGATTTATTTATTTATTATTCATATTAAGAGCTAGGATTAAAGACTTTGGAACTAAATAAATTAGCATTTTAAATATATCTTGTAAATAAATAAAATAGTATTCTCATCTTCTAGTACAAATAGAGATTTGACAATTCAAGTAACTTGCCACAGATCTGACAACTAACCAGAAGCTCATCTAGGGCAGCTCAACCATGACACCTTAAGACATCAATTGGTACCACAGTGTAATCAAATAAAATTCTTTTCAAGCAGCTATTAGCCACTGTCCCAGTAAATACCCTTCTTAAAACCTAGATGAACCAAATATTTAAAATGTATTTTGGGAGAGAAGCACTTCTGGAATGGTGGAATAAGTACTCCTGAAAAAACATTCCTCTATGAAAGCAAAACATTAGAAAAAATATACAAAACAACTTGTTTATAACTCTTGAAATTAACTAGAGGTTTACAACAATTAAAGCTAAATTTATTGAAGACAAAAGAGTGAGACTTCATTAAGAATAGTCAAACTTATCGCATTTTAACTAGACATTACTTTCTCCCTTTCCCCAAACCTGCGGTAGCTTTAAAAGTGAACAGACTTAAAACTATCCAAGCTATAGAATTGAGTCCTCTTATAAACACTGGAGGGGGAAGAAAATGATATAAAATAACAACAAAAGCCCAGTTCCCAGGGAATTCTTGCTGTTTTTTTTTTGGTTCGCGGGCCTCTCACTGCCGTGGCCTCTCCCGTTGCGGAGTGGATTACTGACTTTCTGAGTTGACACACAACATATTAAACTTTCTAGTTTTCACCAAAATATTATAAGATGCAAGGAAACAGAAACATATGATTCAAACTTATAGAATAAAAAAATAGTCAGTAAAAACTGTCCCTAAGAAAACCCAGATGTAAGACCTATTAGATATATACTTTAAATCTAAACTATAGATTTGAAGTACAAATATTTTCAAATAATAAAGGAACCAAGTCTAAAATAATGAAAGGAAAGGTATGAGTCAGTCTGTTCCTGAAGGTAACTTTGGTTGCCCTAAGAGACAAGTGATTTAACAAAATAAAAATTTATTCTTCACTCCCTAAAACTTAAAAAAGGTGTACCTGAATGGTGGGGACAGTTCTCCTCCAGATTCAGGTTAGGGACCCAGTGTCATTCCACCCCATGATTCCATCATCCTCAATTCATGACTCACAACACAGCCCTGAATTTTGTCTCTCCATTTTACATAGCAAAAATGAGGAGGTCAAATGTCTACAGTTTACATATGGGAGACTGGAAGACATAATCCAGCTTCAGTATGGGAGAGAAATGAGGCTGGAGGATCAGTTTCCTCCAGACAATATGTAAAATCACTATTTTAATTATTTATATGTTGCTGTCATTCCTTGACAATAGTGCTCTTCAGTGCCCTTGGAGCAGCCGTACTTTTAAAGAAATACAGGCTATCCAAGAGCACTGACCTTTGTGTTTTCTTCGTTATATAGAAGGGGGCTGGTAGATGTTGAAACACACATCTCAAAACAGAAAAACAAAAGACCTTGTGGATAGTGTAGAGCCTTCAGGAGACAACTGAATGCACTCCAGCAAAGGAAACTGGCTTTATATAGCTAAATTAGTGGGTAAATCACTTTAATCCAAAGAGATTTCCCGAACAGAAGAATATCCTATGTAAAATTTGCCTATGGATCTTTCCATATCAAACCATGCAGGTGGATCTAATTAAGACTTGGGAGAAGGAAACAGAAAGTGAAAACTTAATTTAGCATGTAATTATCTTTGAACTGAAAAAAGCATGTTTCCATACTTATGCTTTCTCCTTTGTCTGGGTTCTTTCCCTCACCTTTTCTACCTTGTAAACGCCTACTATTAATTTATGAATCAGCTCAATCACTGCCTTCAATGTTAAGCATTTTTGATCCCTACATATGTTTGACTGCATCATGCGTTAGTCCCACTCTAGTTCCTCTTACAACACTGGATATTTTGGAAACATTTATTCTATAAAATTCTGCCACAAACCTCAAAAATAAAGTGAAAAATGTATTGGGCTATCATATGATATTTTTAAATACTGTATTAGGCTTCTATTAATTTCATTTTTATGACTAGTTATTGCTGGCATATAGGAATATGCCTTTGTTTGAAATTACTACCAATGACTCTAGTTAATTATTTTGCGTATTCTTATCTGGCTATACTTATCCACAGTATCAGTACTTTGCACTACAAATGAGAACTGTCTTACTTCTTCAACTTTAGATACATATATTTCCTCAATTATTTGGACAGATCTAAGAAACAGAGGCAACACAGCACAACTGTTAAGAGCACAAGCTACAGTTGGCGTCACCAGGTCTGAACTTATGGCCTTAGGGAAGTTATCTTACCTCTCTGTGCCTCAGCTTCCTCAGAGTAAATAAAGATGCTATTAATATAGATCTTAGAAAGTTGCTGTAAATGAATATGTATAAGTTGCTTAGAATGGTTTCTGGTGGCAATAAGTGGTTATATAAATAACTAAAATAAATAGATAAAAAATTACCAATAAAACTTTCTAAGACTACTGAAGAATTTATATATTTTACATATTCAACAGGTATTAGTCTTTTTTGTTACCTTCTAGGTATATGAGTCATTTATCATTTATACACTTCAGTTCCATCATCTGTAAGAAAAATATAAGAATACTAATCACTTTATAAGATTGTTACAATAAGTGACTGAAGTTTGCCAAAGTGGTACTTGGATGGATGAGAAACAAGGGGAGGGGAAGGCATTGAGTATATAATAAAGGTAGCATTTCATATTATTTTTAACATACTGTATTACTCAGTAAATGATGATAGGGCACCTGAATAATAATTTAGGAAAAAAGAACTTTTAATTCCAATATTACTTCCTATATCAATATAAACTTAAGCATAAAATGTGACATACTAAAAATACTAGATAAAAATATAAATGAATATATAATCTCACCAAATGCATAAAACCATAAGGGAAAACACAATGTATTTTATTCCAGTGACTTAATAAAACTTATGTACCCAATAAATATTCAGCAGAAATTCTATCGGCTCTGCAAGTCTGTCAAATTTACTTATTCCCAGTCTCTATATGTCCTCTGCCCTTAAGGAATTTGCAACTTAGCACGTTTTCAAATAAAATAACTTACAAACATCTACAAGGAAAAACATAAGATGTGTTAAATGAAACATGGTCTATAGTCCAAGTCAAGTTATGTCAACTCTGGAACAGAGTTACATGAAATTAAACTAAAAGTTGTTCAGAATAATATTAATTTCTATTTGTGACACATTTCCCAAAGGCACCAACTAGACTTGTTAAAAATTACATAAGAACTTTAATATTTCTCAGAAAATGAAGATTATTTATAATGAATTAAATCAAACATTTATGTAGTTTTCTGATTTTTGACCTATGTTCTTTTATTCATCTATTATAATACCCAGGCATAAAAATGGTCTGCTGGATTTTTCTTGCCAAATAACAGGAAACTGCAAAGCTGCTCCACAATCCAATTTGTCAGCATTTTTATAGTCCTATCAGACACTCTTCCATTTCTTTTAGGATTTACTTTGCTGTATCAAATTGACTGCCAAATTAATTTTTTAAAGAGTTAAGTCTGGGTTATTCCTCAATTAACTTATCCAATTACTGAAATTTGAATTATGCCATCAAGGAATGCTATCCAAGTGAGCAATCACATTTTTGAAGCATTAAGCTTCATGCTGGCATGACACATATAGCTATGGAGGCTTCAAACTTTTGGATACTATTAACTTATAGTCTAATCAACTGGAGAATTTAGATTTCTATTGTTATGAGAAAGAACCCCATGACAGATGTTCAAGAAACGACAACACTGTGCAAGGCTATAATGATTTGGTTAAACATTCCATGTTCCTTATAATCATGTGATTCACACCTCCAGGGATAGTTATATTACCTCTACACTTCTAAGCAAAGTGATTTTATTCCTATTGCTGAATTTGCTAAACTTATTCCTTTCTTAGTTACTTGGCTCTTGCTGTTTTCTGCCCGGAAAAATTTACCTGGGATCTTCTGCATCCTTTTCATTCTTCAGATTCTAGCTCATATTTTTAGGTAAAATGTTTATTTTAGAACGGTTTTAGATTTACAAAAAATTACATAGATAGTACAGAGAATTCCCATATACCCCATACTCATTTTCCCCTGTTATTAACATCTTACATTAGTATGGTACTTTTATGACAATTAATGAAATAATATTGATACACTATTATTAACTAAAGTCCATACTTTATTCAGATTTCCTTATTTTTTACTTATTTTCCCTTTTATTCCCCAGTATCCTCTCCAACATACCAAATTACATCTAGCCATCATGTGTCCTTTGCCTCCCCTTGGCTGTGACATTTTCTTAGATTTTTCCTATTTTTGATGACCTTGATAGTTTTGAGGAGTACTGGTCATATATTTTGTAGAATGTTCTTCCCATTATATTTGTCTGTTGATTTTCTCATGATAGGATGGGTTATGGGTTTTCAAGAGGAAGAAGAGAGGTGAATTACCAATTTTATCACATCATGTAAAAGGTACGTAATATCAACATGACACTACTGCTGATATTGATCTTGATCACCTGGCAGAGGTAGTTTGTCAGGTTTCTCCTCTGAAAAGTTACATTTTTTTTATATCTTTTTCCATGCTGTACACTTTGGAAGGTAGTCACTGCATGCAACCCACACTTAAGGAGGGGAAGTATTACTTCTTCTGCATAGATTTGTCTATTCTTCCCATTTATTTGTCCAATCATTTATTTTTTAATCAGCATGGACTAATAGATGTTTATTTTATACTTTCACTTATAATTCAATACTGTAATTATGTATTTTGTTGTTCAGATTGTTTCAGGGTACTCTTTCATTTGGCTGCTGTGTTTCTTTGACATACCCCACCATTGTGGACTTTTTTCTTGAGCACTTCCTTATTGCAAATTTATTTTGAATATTTCCTGTCCCATTCTTAGAATCAGTTATTTCTCCAAGGACCCCTAGAGTTCCCTTTTTTGAAGAATTATATTAAAAATCAAGATTTGGGCACTAGGTGTGCTCATTATTACTGAGGTATCATTGATTCTAAGGTTCTCAGCTGATACAGCAAGGAAATATACACAGGTATATTGCATATATTCCCATTTATATATACATATATATAAATATGTCTTTATAAAATCATCTGTATTTATATGTAAGCTAAATATGAGTATATACTGGGGTCTCCAACTCTAAGCAATTATCACCTGGATCATTCTAACCTCCACCTATGCTTATCTATAAACTAACATTTCAATAATGAGAAACCTAGCTTTCACAATTTTTTATTAATTTCTTTAATTGTTCAGTTACAGCATACATATATAATGCTATCAAAATTGTGAAGCTGTTCTCCCATGGAAAACAACTTTATCAACTATAGTAGAATGTCTATATAGTTTCTTTTGCCTTTAGTCTTACAGACGGCACTTATTTCCAAAGTTACTTAGTCATACCATTTCCCCCCACCCCCTTCAGTGAGACTGCTTCAAATATTTTTAATATAGTTTGATTGTGTTATCACTTCTGCGTTCTTTCCTGAGAAACTCCAACCTCTGAAATGATTTTTTAAATGTATACACCTTAAGGTTCACACATTGTGTTGTAAATTTCTACAGGTTTTAAAAATGCATAGGGACATTTATCCACCATTACAGTAGCAAATAGATTGGTTTTATTGCCCTGAAACATCCCCTGTGCTTCACCTATTCAACCCTCTTCCTCGCCCCTGCAGCTCCTGAGACACGTTGTTATAGTTCTGCCATTTCCAAAATGTCATAAAATTTTAATTATAAAGTATGCAGCCTCTTCAGACCAGCTTCAATATGCATTTACAATTCATCCATGGTATAATTAGTCATGGTATTATTGCTTTATTTTACGCTGGTGATTCCATGTTTAAGAGGATATGAATTCAATTGAACTAAATATGTACCTGTGTTACATAAACATCCATGATTACCGATTAGATTTGGGGAAAATGTGCAAAAGGAGAATACTGAACCAGCACAATTTAGTCTTGTTAAATCCTTTGACAGAATGTCCGTACATATTTCTTAGTTTTTGAAAACTTTTCATATTTTTACAATTTATAGTATAATTTGAAGGCAATCTCAATGGAATATTTACATAAATCATTATAAAAGGAAAGATTCAGAGTTACAGAGTATAATAAAGTTCTTGAATCTCACAATTGTATTAAACACAACATAGCAATTTAAAAAAAAAGCTGAAAAAATCTGACTATACGATTTTTATTTTGAACATATGAATGAAAAAAGTGCTGTAATTTTTATTAATAATTATTTAATATTAAACCAAAAACACCAGATGAAAAAAACAGGGTTGAAAATTCCAAGACTATAAAACTAAACCAATTTTACACATTTCTATGTGTTTTTGGATGCATAAATATCATTGTCAAAAATTGAGAAAGAAGAAAGCGATCTGAATGTAACATTAAATGTTCAGCATGACCTGGGAGAAATTATCCAGCATTGGAATTCATACTATTTGGTTTCCAGAACCAACATTAATTGATTGTGAGACAGGCTGGGACCTGGGGACCCTTCGCTGCAGTGCTGCAATGCCTGCACCTAGACACACCTCTCCTCGACCAACAAAATATAAAGAAACTGTAAGGGACTAAAGTAACTGGGTGCATGTGCAGTTGGGGCAAATTCTGGACCCAAAATGTACAGAGACCAAAAAACCCAACTGTCACTTTTGAAGAGCCTGGAGCAAAAACAGGGTGTTGGGAGCATAGGCAGGGTACTGAGCATGCCCTTTGCACAAACCACCACCAAAGGGGTGGGCAAAACACCTAAGCCACCCCTCCGGCCTGACCCCTGGACACACCCCTACCTACCCTCACCCCATATAAGGAACAAGCTTGCTCCCCTTCGGGGAGTGAGCAAGCAAGGGGACCTACTGTTTGTTTTTGCTCTCCCCTGCTGCAGCAGGGGCCCCAGTAAAGCCTTGCCTGAATTTCTTGTATGGCCTCCAATGAATTTCTAATGATTGGGGAAGGCCAAGAACCCTGGTCAGTTAACAACTGTGGGGCCTTGGACATTAACTTGACTCTGACACTATCTCTCAACTGTATGCTAAGCTATCTGTATTCCATGGGTGGTATGAGGATAAAATGAGAAAATAAATGTGCATATGCTTTGAAAATGTCAGTATGCTATACAAGGGTAAGTAAGTAGCAGTAAAGGTAGTAAGCCTGCCTGTCTGGCTCCACACACCCTCACTGATCTCATCTCACACTATACTGCTCCTCTGGCTTCAGCCATTCATGCCTCCATTCTGTTTCTCAAGCTATACTTCCTCTTGCCAATGGTTTTCGCACATGCTGTTCCTTTACCTGGAGTATGCTTTCTTTCAGTCTCATCTACATCCTTCAGCCCCTGCTTTCAATGCTCTTTATGTGGTTTAGCTGTATTCGTCCTTCAGAAACGAGCTCAGATTATACTTCAAAATGAAGCCTTCCCTGACAACTTGAAAGATGGAAACTCAGGTAAAATTTGTGTTGCAGTCTGGAGGCAGAAGTCCTTCTTCTTCAGAGGATACCAGTCTTTTCTCTTAAAGATTTCAGCTGATTGAGTAAAGCCCACCCACCTCACAGAGAGTACTCTACTTTGCTCAAAGTCTACTGATTTAAATGTTAATCACATTTTAAAAAATAACTTCACAGCAACATCTAGACTGGTGCTTGACCAAACAAATGGGCACCATACCCTAGCCAAGCTGATGCATAAAATTAACTATCATAGGTACATGCCTCACTCTCTCACCTCCTTCAACTCTACCCTTAAATGCAATCTTAGTATTTTCCTGACCAGTTTATTTAAAATTGTAACCTAGCCACCTCCACTTCACCTTCCTTCACACTCTCCCTACTCTCATTTCCTACTTTACATGCTTTTTTCACAGAATATATTGCTAGTGGACAATCAATAATTAACTTATACATATATATATTATATATCTCCAACACAATATAAGCTCTGTAAGGACAGGGATTTTTTCAGTTTTATTAACATGGTATTTGGGAGGTGTACAATAAATACTTATTGAATTAATGAATAAAATCATAAATAAGATTGATTATCAGAAGTCTCATTGACTAGTTGTACAACCTTGAGAAATTACTTAATATTTCCAGGTCTAGGTTTATTAATCTATAAAATAAGTATTATAATATTGTTTGATTATATACTAAGAATAATGACTGGCACAATAGCACTAATGCTAGAATTACCTATATTTGACAATACACGTAAATATTTAGAGAACTGTGAAACTGCTTTGATTTCCTTTTCATTTGACCATTTCTAAATTGGCTTTGCCCTAGTCCAGGCAGGGAAGAGAAATAGACTTTGATACTGTTGATGGTAGACTGACCGATAATCAAGAGTTTATTAAAAAGAAATAAGGCTTTGGCCTTTGCTTTTATTGGTATTGTCTAAATAATGTTATCCTTTTCAGAGTATAATAAATTCACTTCCTAGATCTTGAGATTGCAATTTTGCCTTCAAGAGGATGAGAGAAGATTAAAAGGCCGTATTACACAGTGATTATGAATCCAGACCCTGAACTTAGATTTTATAGACTCAGATTCTACTTTCATCACTTACCAACTACGTGATTTAAGTATATTAAGTAAACTCCATAAACTTCACTTTCCTCAAACGTAAAATGAGAGTGATAACAAATATATCTATCCTATTGGATTATCCTATAGAATAGATATAATCCTATAGGATTGCTTAATCCTACTGTATAATCCTATAGGATTCCTATAAATATTAGAGTGTATAATATTTGCAAAGTTCTTAGCACAAAATTTCATCCACAATAGGGACAAAAGTTTTTGTTTTGTTTGTTTTTTTGCTTGTTGTTGTGGGCATTACTCTGTCATGTGATCATCTTCAAAACTGAGGAAAATGTAAAGGCATTGATCAAGTTACTCCAAGGCTTTTCATTAGAGTAATATTCTGACGTTGAAGAACACCCTATGTTATCTTCTCCCTATGAAATATCACTTTCTAAAATTAAACAACCTATATATTAATATCGTACTAACTACATGCCAAATCCTAAGCTATATGCATTTAGTGTGTACACTGGAGGTCGGTGCATGTTACAAAAATATTTAAGACACAGCCACTTGATGCAAGGAGTTCATAGGAAAATTTATACTATAAGACAACACAAAAACACTAAAAAAGATATATGCACCCCTATGTTCATTGCAACATTGTTTATAATAGCCAAGACATGGAAACAACCTAAATGTCCATTGACAGATGAATAAAGAAAATGTGGCACATACATACAACAAAACATTATTCAACCATAAAAAAGAATGAAATCTTGCCATTTGCAACAATGTGGAAAACCTTGAGGACATTATGTTAAACGAAATAAGTCAGAAAGGAAAAGATAAATACCTTATGATCTCACTTATATGTGGAATCAAAAACAAAACAAAACAAAACAAAACCCAAGCTCATGAACAGAGAGAACAGAAAAGATTGATGATTGGCGCAGGGGATTGGGGTGGGGGCAAAAAGGGTGAAAGGGGTCAAAAGGTACAAATTTCCAGTTATAAAATGAATAAGTCATAGGTATATAATGTGTAACATGGCGACTATAATTAATAATACAGTATTCCATATTTAAAAGCAGCTAGGAGAGTAGACTGGAAAGTTTTTATCACAAGAAAAAAAATTATAGCTATGTATGGTGCCAGATGTTAACTGCACCATTGTGGTGGTCATTTTGCAATACAGATCTTCCTTGACTTAAGATGGGGTTACAAACTGATAAACCCCTTGTAAGCTGAAAATATCCTAAGCCTCTCACTGTTGTGGCCTCTGCCAGTTGCGGAGCACAGGCTCCGGACGCGCAGGCTCAGCGGCCATGGCTCACGGGCCCAGCCGCTCCGCGGCATGTGGGATCTTCCCGGACCGGGGCACGAACCCGTGTCCCCTGCATCGGCAGGCGGACTCTCAACCACTGCGCCACCAGGGAAGCCCAGCCTAGCCTCTCTTAAACATGCTCAGAATATTTACATTAGCCAACAATTGGGCAAAATAATCTAACACAAAGCCTATTTATAATAAAGTGCCTATTTTATAATAATTTATTGAATACTGCACTGAAAGTGAAAAACAGAATGGCTGTATGAGTAAAGAATGGTTGTAAATGTATCAGTGGTTTACCCTTGAGATCATGTGTCTGACTGGGAGCTGTAGCTTGTTGCCACTGCTGTTGCCCATCATCACAAGACAGTACTATAACATCTATGGATAGCCAGGGAAAAGATAAATATTCAAAATCTGAAGTATAGTTTCTATTGAATGTGTATAGCTTTCAAACCATCATAATTTGAAAACTTGTAAGATGAGCCATCATAAGTTGGGATCATCTGTACTGTGTATACAAATATTGAATCATTATGTTGTACACCTGAAACTAATATGAGGTTACATCAGTTATACCTTAATAAAAGAAAATGTTCTCCTAGGTGTTGTAGTTTAGATAAAGGAGCTATTTCCCATCCTAATTTCTGTTTTAGAATTGCAAATTAAACCAATTTCAGGTTTAATTCCTTGACAAAATGACATGAAAGGCTGTTGTTAAATCAACACCTTTGTTAACTCCTAGATGTCATTGGAAGGTATTTTTCTAGTCCTGAAATATCTCCTGCGAGTTTATCTTTTCTGTTTGCATGATTGAATTATGGTCCAATTGATTTTTATTGGAAATGTTTTGGGTTTGGCTTTTGAGAAACCTTACCTACTTTTTTGGACCCGTTTCTTTGGACCCTTAGGTTTTTTGTGTAAAGAGGACCCTCAGGTTTATTGTGGGTTCCCTTCTGAGTCAGTCCAATCAGCTTCTGCCATTCAGATTTAGCATTTGAGTTTCCAACCAACAAGTATATACATTGATATAGGTTAGGTAACCTTGAGCCATATGTACCCAAAAGAATTCTAAATTCTTCTATGAATATTTGCTGGTATTTAATGGATTTAGAGAAATCTTTAAATATAACTCTTAATTCAGCTCAAGTCCCAGGTTTAAATTCTGTAGTTGCCCGCGCACCTGGCTCATGGGAGGGATGGATCCTCATAAGCAACTGGCATTTTGGGGTTTTTGGAGACCTCTGGTTACAGGTAGGAGTTCTGGACAAGGGGGAGAGGAAGGAGAAGTTGACTGAGGTGCAAGAGAGAGACCAGAAAGATAAGGGGGAAAAGAGAATGCAGGGTACAGAGAGGCAACTGAAGGACAAGGAGGGGGTGGATTTGCTAAGAAAAGAGTCTAGTTTGCTAATTGCTCATTAGTTTTGGGCAAAGAATCCTAGTGAAGGAATTTTTGATTAAGAATTTCATTTGGAGGCCTCTGTGAAACCATATCTTGTACCTTATACACTCCAGGCCATAAGACAGAAACAAAATAGAAACAAAATGATTCACCAAGACCCCCCAAGCTTGTTTTGCAGAGTACCAGAAAAACAGCACATATGAAAACAACTTGCTGACAGCCTCTTCTGCTGAACATCTCGAAGGCACCTGGAGGAACTAGAATGACTAATAACGAACTTTAGATGTCGCAGCAGAAAATCCACCACATGTAACACACTGAACCTCACCCCCCCAAATTTGTATGTGTGAGCCATGAAGAGGCATGAAGAACAGTCATACATGTGCAGAAAACTCTTGAAACTTACCATCACTTTCCACAAACCATTTCCTAGCCTCCTCCCCCTCCTACTCCCTACTTATACAATAAATATCCCACTCAAAGAACCAATTAGGGAGACAGATTTGAACACTGCTTCCTGTCTCCTTTGCTTGGCCGCCTTGCAATAATATTAAAGCTTTTTTCTCGCTGCAAAAGGCTGTTGCCTCGATATTTGGTATAGTCATTACACAACAGGCAAAAAGCCCACATGCTCAGTCACATCTGCATACCAATCATAACTGCTGCCCACTGGTCCTGAGAAATCTTATTCTTTACTTTTCTAAGGCGCGTCTCAAATCAACAATTTTGTTCAAGTCAAATGTTCCCCAGAGCTGCCATTGAAGGTCCAAATCATCCTCAGTGAAGTTATGCCATTTAGAAAGAGAAGTGCAAGAATTAGTATTGTACATATAAGAAGCAGTAGTTTTTCCTGGAAGAGGAGAACATTTATTTAGTCTTCAATGATCCCATGAGAACCGGCAACCGTCGGCAGGAATATAATGCTTGTACATCTTGAGTCTCAGGTCCCCAATCTTATGGTTGGCCATCTCTGAACACAGATGTGATAATCTGCATGCCCCAGCAGGGCAGAAAAACAAAGAGAACACTCTCTCTGGATCAAAGCCAAGATCTCAGGACCAAAACACCAGATGGAAGGAGAACTTTATCTGGCTGAGCAAAACTTCTCCAAATGGACACAGAATCAGGAAGAACATCTAACACTGAACTGGGTTTGTGAAGCCAGCTTGAACAGGTTTGTGTGGCCTGTACCTGTGTTCTACCTTGTGACTATTCTTCTTATGACAAACATTTTTAAATAGCACAACACAAAACTAGCACCAAGGAAAGCAAGAAGGAATGAATTCCACCAATTCCACCTCATTCCACCAAGGCTGCCAAACAAATGGAAACCAGTAGCAAAACCCAGGTGCCAAACTACAAATCAATAGCAGTTGACTGATAAAGGAACTCAACACAAAAGAAAAGAGTTCAAAGCCAATACTGACTTACCATGTTGGCACAGACTTACAAGCCACTAGCAGGAAGGCACGAGGAGCCTCTGTGGGTACCACACCTGGCAAAAGGCTGGGATCCACGACGAAACCAATGCAGATATTATGTTGGTGGAACCGCCAGGAAAACTGTAAAAAATTAAGATCACCCAAATGAGGTTAATTACTCAGAACTCACTATAACAAGAGAGTCAGTTATCACCACATGCTTTTGACAGAGACTCAAAGGCAGGCAGGAGAGTGCGAAAGCTTTATAGTGAAAAAAAAAGGGAAACATCAGGTATGCTCTGATTTGAGGTTGTTGGCATGGCAAGCTGGAGGCAAGCTAAGTAGAAAAGGGGCATCCTATGTGATTGGTCTGTGAAGCATTTGGCTTTCTCTGGTTGGTCCTGAGTTGGAAGTGGGCGCAAACGTTATGGAAGCTGGCAATTACCGACTAAGTCCCGACCACTTTTGGCCAGTTGCTGCAGGGGTTGTGGTTTGGCTTCCCTAGCTGGTTGCTTCAAGGTTGTGGGTCAGAGTTCTGTTTTTATATATGGTCTGGCCAGTGTCCATTTGTATATTCAGTCTCTCAACTACAAAACTTCTAGAGGAAAACATAGAGGAAAATATTTTTACCTTGGGTTTGGCAAACATTTCTTAAAGATGACACTAAATACACAATACATAAAAGAAAGAAATTGGCATATTGGACTTTAAGAACTTCTCCTTTATGAAAGACAATACTGAGAGACTGAAAATACAAACCCCTGGCCATCAAAAAATTTTGGAAATGATATATCTGATAAAGAACTTGTATCTAGATTATAGACAGAACTCTTAAAAGGCAATAATAAGAAAACAAACAACCCAATTAAAAAATGAATAAAAGATGTGAACAGATAGTTCACCCAAGAAGACTTACGGATAGCAAATAAGTACATGAAATGATGTTCAACATAGTTAGTCATTAGGGAAATGCCAACTAAAACTACCATGATCTAACACTACGCACCTATTAGAGTGGCTAAAATGAATAACCATACTAGGTGCTGGTACAGATGTGGAGGAAAGGAAACTCTCACATACTTCTGGTAGGAATAAAAAGTGCAGCCATTTTGGAAAAAAAGTTTGGTAGTTTTATATACATACCATATAACCAAGCCATTCCACTCTTAAGTATTAAAAAAAAGGCAACATATGATGTATGATATGAAAAATGTAGGCGATCTCTGTCAGTAAAAATACATCAGGCATAGAAATTCTTATTAACAGATAAACTAGGCTGGTTTTAAAGAAAGCTTTCCAGTCAGCAATGACAGAAACATGGTTCAAGTACCCTATAGTGACACTGAAATTATTAGACACTATAAATTTTAGAGGGCAGTATTTGTCAAATTCCAAAGAACCAATTGTTCTGATTTCTTGAGAGTGACCCAAGTCACGTACTCATACTCCACAGCCATCACCACAGACCACGGCACCTCTAAGGGTTCTACCACATACCTACAATGACCATTCACTGGCCAATGAGCTGAGAGGTAATAACTAACCATGGTATGAGTTTTATTTGGAGGTGAGAATTTATCTCTTTTTTTGTCCCGTCTCAGAAATAGTACAAAAAAAAAAAAACACCGAGGCCATATAAGACTGTATGAGCAAATAAAAATCAATATGTGCTTAAAAATGAGCTCGCAGAGTAAGATCTTAAAACATATAAAGAAACAATACACCAGGAGGAGTCAGAAGATGTCACGAATAATTAGATGACGGGGATATTAAAAAAGAAAGAGAGAGAGAGAGAGAGACAACAGTACCATCTGCATTAGACTATTAAACAAGCATGCTTTTTTTGTTGTTTTGTTTTGTTTTGTTGCGGTACACGGGCCTCTCACCGTTGTGGCCTCTCCCGTTGCAGAGCACAGGCTCCGGACGCGCAGGCTCAGCGGCCATGGCTCACGGGCCCAGCCACTCCACGGCATGTGGGATCTTCCCAGACTAGGACACGAATCCGTGTCCCCTGCATCGGCAGGTGGACTCTTAACCACTGCGCCACCAGGGAAGCCCAAGCATGTATTTTTAAGTACATACTATTTTTTTAAATTGGGGTATAGTTGCTTTACAATGTTGCGTTACCTTCTGCTGTAAATGAAGTGAATCAGCTATATATATGTATACATATATCCCCTCCCTCTTGGACCCCCTGGACCCCTCTTGGCCCCCATCCCACCCATCTAGGTCACCACAGAGCAGTGAGCTGAGCTCCGTGGAAACAGCAGGTTTCCACTAGCTATCCATTTTACACATGGTAACGTATATATGTCAATCCCAATTGACAGATGAATGGATAAAGAAGAGGTGGTAAATATACACAGTAGAATATCACTCAGCCATAAAAAGGAGCAAAATTGGGTCCTTTGTAGAGACATGGATGTAGGATGGACCTAGAGTGTCATACAGAGTTAAGTAAGTCAGAAAGAGAGAAACAAATATCATATATTAATGCATATATGTGGAATCTAGAAAAATGGTACAGATGAACCTATTTGCAGGGCAGGAATAGAGGAGAATGGACGTGCAGACACAGTGGGGGGAAGGAGGGGGTGGGATGAAAAGTATATAACTCACAAGAACAAAAAAGACAGTAGGAAAAACTAAAACATAGAATTTTTAAAGAAAAAAAGCACATGCAGAAATGAAAGGTAAAGATTTTGAAATTAAAAATGCAATGTATATAACTATAACTGAAGACTAAAACTAATGAGCCTAATGATACATACATTTTAAAAGACTGAGTTAGAGCTGCATTAGGATTATATAACTGGAAGGATTTAACCTTCAGCATCAAAGTGTGTGTGTGTGTGTGTGTGTGCGCGCGCGCGCGCGCGTGCGCGCATATGGGAATGGAATAAGTATAAAGAATAAGATTCAAATTGTTAACTGAGCCAAGGGAGACAGAAAATATATCAAAAGTAGATGTAAAAATAATTGAGGTTAAAAGTAAATGTTATTTAAAGAGAGACATATAAAAATGATAGCCATATTTCTTAATGGAAATCATCTTGGGGTGATTTCAAACAATATGTGCTCTACTTAAAATTGTATGGAATGTCAGAAGATTTTAAATTGAGCATCAACCAATTATGTAATAAAAAAGGCTATTTGATTGTGAAAATACTTATTATCACTCCATCCCTGCCATCTACGAAGCCCTTAATATTTTAACAATGGAAGAGGGAAAAATCCGTATTTTTGTGCTCATGATGGCTTCTATGTGGCAGAAATCTAATAGTCTTTGCTCTGATGTCTCAGTGCCTTTTCACATCTCTTTCACCTGTGACTTGACTCTACACATCACCCTACATCATTCAGTGGATTGAAAATCGTCAACCTTAACTACTGGAATAACCATTTACAGAAATAATTTATAAAAATAACTTTACCAAAACATATTTTCTTCAATGACTAAATATTTTCAGCTAAAGAGGACCAGAAAAAATCATCTTCACACAGATAATCAATATTAGTTACCAACTGCATGAGGGTTCTTTTTCCTCACATCTCTACAAAGCTCAAAATTTATCCTTGGCATTTTCATGTAATAAAAATTGCACATAATATAAATTCCTTATAATATAAATTACATACAAATACTTGAATAAGAGGTAGATAAGACTTTAGGTTCCTCCATACAACTTCCTTTAAAAAAATGCACCCTGGGAATTCCCTGGCAATCCAGTGGTTAGGACTCTGTGCTTCCACTGCAGGGGGCATGGGTTCCATCCCTGGTGGGGAACCAAGATCCCACAAGCTACGTGGCAAGGCCAAAAAAAAAAAAAATGCACCCTTACATACACACACACACACACACACACACACACACACACACACACACACATACACACACACTATTAGCTCCAGACTTAACTACACCCAATGAATGCAAAAAGCACTTATTTCTAAAAGCACTCTAAGTCATAGTTTTATTATAGTTTGTTTTTTGCTTTCTATTCTATTTTTTATTCAGATTTCCTCCTTAGTGCCTGAAACTGTCAAGGATGATCAAGGAGACATATGACTCATTTTATTATGCGTGCAATTAGCTATTTTGCTTTATCATTGTGAGGTTGATTACTTTGACTTTCAGGTAGTTGAGGGTTTCTTTATTTGGATTTTAATGCCAACATTAGGCCTTTAACGTCGCTGTTAATGACGTCCAATTCAATCTTTCATCTTATGGACGATGACATTCTGCCACAGACACCAGCTGGAGCCATCCTTCTTATTAGGATGTCAGCAAAAATTGTGTGAGATCCTCTGGAATCTCTTCCTACTGTTAATCTCAGCATCTACTTTTTCAATCACTTTACATCAATGCATGAGTTTGACATGACCCTCTAAAGCTCTTGCAGAATGAAGGGGCTGGTTTGATCATCTATTGTGATGACAGATTCTCCAAACTTATTTTTACTAATAAACAATATCCTTTCATGAACAAGTTTGCCAAAGTGCAGCTGTAGAAGTTATAGACTCTAAGGAAAGCAACTGCACAGTTGGTGCTTTTCCTAGAAATGTAGATCCTCTGCAGCTTTGAAATATTTCCTTAGATTTGAATGATTTTTGTGGTATCATATTTATATAGATGTCAAGTCTAGATGTTTTTCCATGTTTCACATCTTTCAGGTAACACCTGTTCTCAAGGATAGCATAGATCACCACCTCCATTCTCAATACGTCCCTTCCAAAAAATTCAATACACTGTTAAACACAGTGAAACAGAGGTTACCATAGAATCTGGGGAACGTATCAATGCCTATTTCTATCAGGAATACCAATGAAAAAAGTTACATAGGTTACATAATTCAACTAAATGAGGACACCGGACAGAAAGTACAGATAACATTTCCAAAACCATAGAATTGACTTGAAAGTTACAGCAGTTTGCCATCTGGAAAGAGAAGATATGGCCTAGAAGTGGAAGGTTGTTAATTATAAGCACTTTTATGGGATAAGAAAAAGGTCTTTGCTAAGGGTGGTTTCAAACAGACTTGGGAGAAAATTCTGTATTCCCCTTTTAAGAGATGGGTTATATCGTCAAAGCTTTCCTTTATTTCCTTTCTTTCTCCATTGTTCTTAAGGATTAGGAATCTCAACAGCCTTGAAACCTTGAATTTCCTTATCTAGGAAACCCAATAACCCTCCCTCCCATTTCTCTTAGAATAGCTAACCTGTTCTTTCTCACTGATAGGTGAGTTCTATGGAATGTGCCCGAGTCAGAAAAAGCTCTGCCACTGGATGGATGATTAGAAAAATGGTCGGCAGAAGGCCACTGCAGCCACTGAGGGAATATGGCTTTGTAAGCAGTTAACTCTGTGCAATGTAAATACTCCTTAATGGTACTTGGCTGCCTTGGTAAGATTTATGCAACTTCAACATCTATTAATTTTATTTACTTTTGACGTTGTGAATCAAATTGCTGTGCTGTTAGTTTATTGCTACGTAACAATTTACCACAAAATTAGCAATTTCAGAAAACACACGTGTTATCTCACAGTTTCCACAGATCAGAAGTCTGGGTGCTATAAAACTGGGTCCTCTACTCAGGGTCTTATAGGCTGTGGTCAAAGTAACAGCCAGGGCTCTGTTTTCATCTGAGGTTCAGAGTCCTCTTTAAGCTCACACGGTTGTGGGCAGAATTCAGTTCCTTGAGGTTATAGAACTGAGGCCCTCAGGATTTAAAAGACAAGAGAGAGAAATTATTAAAAAGACTCAAATGAAAATTCTAGAAATGAAAAATAATAAAATACTTAATAGATGAGATTACCAGCAAATAAAACACAACTAAAAGAGACTTATTAAACTGAAAGATAAATCGAAATAAAATATAGAGATTGGGGCTTCCCTGGTGGCGCAGTGGTTGAGAGTCCGCCTGCCGATGCAGGGGACACGGGTTCGTGCCCCGGTCCGGTAAGATCCTACATGCCGCGGAGCGGCTAGGCCCGTGAGCCATGGCCGCTAAGCCTGAACGTCCGAAGCCTGTGCTCCACAACGGGAGAGGCCACAACAGTGAGAGGCCCGCGTACTGCAAAAAATATATATAGAAATTGAGGAGAAAGATAGTTTTAAAAATATGAAAATAAAGTAAAAAGAAAAATGGGCATAGTGGCATGGAAAAATGGTCTATCATATTGGAAAGTAAAAAAGAAAAATAGGGCACTATCTCTGACAATTTTCAAAAATTACTGAAAGGTATTAACTACAAAGTTAAAAGATAAATTTTAAAAGACATTAACTAAATATGTTAACTACATATACAAGAAGTAACATAAATCACAAACAAGATAAATATAAAAAATCATAAATATTATAGAAACTTGCTGAATATTAAAGACAGAAAATATTAAATGCAATCAAAACAAAACTTATATTACTTTCCAAAGAGCAGCAAACAGACCGATAGCTGGCTTTTCAACAGAAATAATTGGAGCTACAAGACTATGGAATTGTATCTTCACCACTAAAAGAAAATAACTATATTGTGAGAATTTTACATCCAAATTCAGAGAGTTGATATCCAGAGACCCATGTTGAAAGAAATAGTAAATAGTACTATAACTGAATAGGATCTTATGGGGCCTTCCCAAGACAAACCCCTCTACCATGTCCTCTGTCTGCCTCTTGTATGTATACAGAAAAGCTGTGGTCTTCTACGCCTCCCTTGAGTCACAAAAGCCTGGCTCAAGAATTACTGATTGAAAGGATGTGAACGTATAGTGACAAAAACAGCAGTTGGGCCAAGAGAACGGTTAAGAATTTAAACAGTAAATCAGAGATATGGCAGTCATAGAATCTTTAGTTCCTCCCTAAAGTACCTATATAACAGTATTTGATGTACATTTCCTGAATTGTTTTACGGATGCTAAAACCCCCACCAAATGGAAGAAGTTAACTACATGACTACCATGTAGTTAACTTAACCATGAGCACACAGCCCCCAGAGCAGCTGGAGTCTGAGGATTGATAATAATGTTAACCCCTGTGACATCACCCTGTTACCTCACCTTCAACCAATCAGATAATTATGCATGAGCTGATCACACACCCTGCAACTCCCCTCCCGCACCTTGCCTTTACAAATGCTTCCCTGAAACCCATCAGGGCATTTGGGTCTTCTGAGCATGAGCCACCCATTCTTTCTTGGCCCTTGCAATAAATATTTCTGTACTCCAAACTCCAATGTTTAGGTTTGCTTGGCCTCACTGTTCATCAGGCACATTAACTTGGGTTCAACAAAAGTGGAGGAATGAAGAGGTTATGTTTATCTGATCTAATTGAAATAAATACTGACTGCATAAAATAACAAGGATAGTATCTTTGGAGTTTTAATTATGAATTCCCAGTCTTTTTTTTTTCCTATTTTATCTCAAAATCCTCCCTACATTGCCAATCCCCTGGATGTGAAGGGCTGGTTATAACCTTTAAGAAATTTTTCTAAGATGTTCACCTAGGTTTCTTATTATATATCACTTTGCCAGTTTAAACTACAATTTAGATTCCACATATTTTTAAAATTAAAAGTTAATATACATTACACATTTTTAAATGCCAATCCCACAAACATTTTCAGATATTGTAGAAAATGTTTACTATTTAACGTTTTTTCTATCTTTATTATGTTCATTCACAACCTGGCCCAGAGTATCATTCAAAGAATACTTGTTGAATGAATGAATGACAAATAAATAAGGACTGATATCAATCCACTAGCAACTGGACACTGAAAAACAAAAATATGTTTGTTGATACCTTAATTTTAAATCAGATAGAATAATTTTTTATTTCATTAGGATATGCATATTTGGACGATTAAAAGGGAGAATTGAGTTGTGCTTTTGTTTAGAGAAATTATACAGGAAAATTATAGTCAATTTGTTCGTTATTTAAATTAGCTAGTTTATGGTCATTAAACTGCCTTAGGTATATTATTGTAAGCAGCTCTTTGAAGAAACTGCCCTCAGCAGGAAGCCCCTTTTCTTGTCACTTTAGCAAAGCTATATTGTAACTAACTTCTAAAACAGGCACCCCCATGCTCTACTCATCTCCAGCCCTAGCACACCTTTCAAATCTTTTGATCAAACAATACCTTGCCTAATTTGTCCATTCTTTCTGTAGGTAGATCAAAGAAGTAGAAATGAAAAATAAGTAATTAACAGATAACCAGATCTCTTCACTAGCTTTCCCTTCAGTAATTTCCTGAACAAACTGTGTGACCAAATTGTGAACAAGATAACATCTAGAGGAAGATCACAAGAAGTCCACAAGCTTGCATGGCAAGCCTGCATGCAGCAGGGGGGATGGCTATGACTCTGACCCCCTATCTCAGTGATTAACTGAGATTACTTCCCTCCTTCCCTTTAAAAGTTTCCTAGCCAAGCAGAATCTTTGGAGGTGGTTTTTGGGGGACTCTGAGTCCACCATCTCCCCAGATTGCCAGCATTCTGATTAAAGGCACCTTTCGTTTCTACCATTTGTGAGTATTGATTTTGTAATTGGCAAGCAGTGGGACCCCCATTTGATATAATTACCTTTCATTTAGAAAGAAATATAAATGTGCTGGTCATGATCTAACCTATTTTAGGGTTCAGAATTTCAATTTGAAGGCTTGCAATATGAAATTTTGGCTTTCGTGGAACACAGCTTTAAGAAGTTACTTTTTAAGAGATCTTGGATTCACAAATATATAGTGAATCATCTCTGTTAGCAAAAGCTTCAAAGTTAACATATCTAATGTCCCCACTCCTATTACAATACCATATTAAAAACAATTCTAACAATTCAATGCATTTAGCTCTAGGTAAAGCCAACTACTAGATTTGACTTTATTAGTGAAAATCAGAGTCAATGGTTTTAAACTGATTTTCTTAATAGCACCAATTATAAAACTCTTACAGTATATCTATGTTTCTAATTGTTTTTTCTTATCTGTGATTATCAGCGGGGTAGTGACAATACAGGATGGAGAGAATTCACTTTATTTCACTCATGCAAACAACATATGAACTATACATTATCCATTATAGCATATTATATATACAATTTTCATGTATGTAACTTCACGTAACTGAGCATTAAATGTAAAGTGGCTACATATACCAACTCACTCATCTCTAATTCTATGAATTACAGCTTCCTGTCAGAGCCCAGAAAAATGTACTTACACTTTCTGATATTCTGGGGAAACAGTCTAGACTGTGGGAAGGACCAAGATTTTAACTTTCATAAGCTGTATAAAAGGCAAAGCTTTTTTAAAAAAGTCATTCCATATAGCAATTTCTGTATATTATTTGGTGGGCCAAAAGGTTCGTTCGGTTTTTTCCATAAGATGGCTCTAGTAGCACTTAGTTGCCTTTAAGTTCATTTGAAACAATTTGTTAGATTGCATGTGACAGCTGTCATATCAGGGTGCACTTAAAAAAATACATCAAAATTGGTGAGTTTTGTGTAGCCATTTTAATATTGAAGATGGAAGAAAAAAAGCAACATTTTTGGCATGTTAAGCTTCATTATTTCAAGAAAGGTAAAAACATAACTGAAACACAAAAAAAAGATTTGTGCAGTGTGTGGAGAAGGTGCTGTGACTGATCGAACGTGTCAAAGTGGTTTGCGAAGTTTCGTGCTGGAGATTTCTCGCTGGACGATGCTCCACAGTCGGGTAGACCAGGTGAAGTTGATAGCGATCAAATCAAAACAGTAATTGAAATAATCAATGTCATACCACATGGGAGAGAGCCGACATACTCAAAATGTCCAAATCAAGCATTGAAAATCATTTGCACCAGCTTGGTTACGTTCATTACTTTGATGTTTGGGTTCCACATAAGTTAAGTGAAAAAAACTTCTTGACCATGTTTCCACACGTGATTCTCTACTGAAACGTAATGAAAACATTCTGTTTTTTAAAACAAATTGTGACGGGTGATGAAAAGTGGACACTGTACAATAATGTAGAACAATTAGAACAATAGAACAACAGATTGTGGGGCAAGTGAAATAAACCACCACACCAAAGGCCAGTCTTCATCCAAAGAAGGTGACGTTGTGCATATGGTGGGATTGGAAGGGAGTCCTCTATTATGAGCTCCTTCCAGAAAACAGAAGGACTAATTCCAACAAGTACTGCTCCCAATTAGACCAACTGAAATCAGCACTCATCCAGAATTAGTCAACAGAAAATGCATAATCTTCCATCAGGATAACACAAGACTGCATGCTTCTTTGATGACCAAACAAAAACTGTTACAGCTTGGCTGGGAAGTTCTGATTCATCCACCTTATTCACCAGACATTGCATCTTCAGATTTCCATTTATTTTGGTCTTTACAAAATTCTCTTAATGGAAAAAATGTCAATTCCCTGGAAGACTGTAAAAGGCACCTGGAACAGTTCTTTGCACAAAAAGATAAAAAGTTTTGGGAGGATGGAATTATGAAGTTGCCTGAAAAATGGCACAAGGTAGTGGAACAAAAGGGTGAATACTTTTTGTTCAATAAAGTTCTTGGTGAAAATGAAAAATGTGTCTTTTATTTTTACCTAAAAAAACGAAGGCACTTTTTGGCCCACCCAATGCAAAGTCAGGGATTAGCTTCCTCTTGATTTACATTTACAAAACATGCAGAGAAGTATATTATACATCAGTTTCCAGATATTCTGTATAGAACATATTCATTCTGCCTGGATGTATTTTGTTTCAAAGGTACCAACTTTAGTCAGAAAAGCAAAACACCCTCTTCAACTGGCAAAAGAGGAAACCATATCTTCTACCAAAGAGTAGCAGATGAGCAGGATTTACAGTCTTTCCTGCTATAGCATTGCTTTTTGCCAGGTTTTGCATAGGGTCAAGATTCTTTTGCTTTCATAGGATACAATGGCAAATCTCAAATCTTTGGATGAAGAAGGAGTCTACTAGGAGCACTGCTAAATTCCAACATCCTATTACTCTAAAATAAGATAACAGATATCGTCATCAGGCACATATTGCTACAGTAAGTTTTTCTATTGTATTTGAAATTATCATTAGAAATAATGGGGTTTTAAAAAAAACTTTTAGTATTTATTTATTTTTGGCTGTGTTGGGTCTTAGTTGCGGCACGCGGGATCTTTCATTGTGGTATGCGGGATCTTTCATTGTGGTACGTGGGCTTCTCTCTAGCTGTGGCGCATGGGCTCAGTAGTTGCAGTGCACACAGGTTTAGTTGCCCCGTGGCATGTGGGATCTTGGTTCCCGGCCCAGACCAGGGATCGAGTTCGCGTCCCCTGCATTGGAAGGTGGATTCTCAACCACTGGACCACCAGGGAAGTCCCAGAAATAATGTTGTTAAAAATTTTTGGTTGCAAATTACAGGTACCCACCTTGAACCAGCTTAAGTAATTAATTTAAGGATGCTAAGGTAGCTTAGAAAACTCAAGAAGATAAACAGGGCTGGGCCTCAGCAACAAGCTAGAAAACAGAGCTCAGAACACCATCAGGACTATCTTGCTCTTTTCTATGTACCTAATTCTAAATCTGTTTATCTCCTCATTCATTCCTCTCCCCCACTCACCGG
This sequence comes from Delphinus delphis, assembly GCF_949987515.2. Lineage (NCBI taxonomy): Eukaryota > Metazoa > Chordata > Mammalia > Artiodactyla > Delphinidae > Delphinus > Delphinus delphis. Next base: position 40,722,766 of record NC_082698.1, on the reverse strand, counting down.
ACTCTCATGCCAATTACTATTGTTTTTAAAAATGCAAATCCTTGTGCAGACAACTGACCCTGAAGCCCAAAAAGGGTACACAACCTAAACTGTGTCACTCACTCCCTGACTCTAAAATTTGAAAGCTGGGACAGAGAATGAGAGATCAATATATTTTATGATTGCCAGATAACACAAATAAAAATACATGATTCCCAGTCACACCTGAATTTCAGATAACGAACAAATAATTACTGGCACATATTTATGTAAAATGTAAAAATTATTCATTGTTTATCTGAAATTCAAATGTAACTGAGTGTCCTGTATTTTATCTGGAAACCCTAGTATTTCTTGATGATTCTGGAACATGTAAAATTTAGGAGACCATCAACTGCTAATGTCCATTCACTCTGGTCTTCACCTTATGTTACCTCTGTTCAGGATTTAAGGTGGCAACTAAGATCTAACCTCTTGAAATATTCCACCTCTTTTTTTCAAAAAATCAATTTAACATTTAAAAAACGTGCTCAAAACAAAAAACAGCTGTTTTAACTTTAGTGATCTGCACATTTAGATTTTTAAAGAAGCAGTAAATGTATGGTATTTCCGCATTCCCTAATTTCTATGGGTATTTCCTCTTTGTAACTCTACAGGAAAACATAAAACCACAGAAATCATTTGGAAAAATTCTTAAAGAAATTTATTTCCAAAGTTTATTCCCTAATAATAGGTCAGAGAATCAGGATGATGACACTCATGAAAGGACAACTAACTTGAGGCTCGAAGGGAAGATGGCGGAAGAGTAAGACGCGGAGATCATCTTCCTCTCCACAGATACACCAGAAATACATCTACACGTGGAACAACTCCTGCAGAACACCTACTGAAGGCTGGCAGAAGACCTCAGACCTCCCAAAAGGCAAGAAACTCCCCACGTACCTGGGTAGGGCAAAAGGAAAAAAGAATAAACAGAGACAAAAGAATAGGGACGGCACCTGCACCAGTGGGAGGGAGCTGTGAAGGAGGAAAAGTTTCCACACACTAGGAAGCCCCTTCGCGGGCGGAGACTGCGGGAGGCGGAGGGGGGAGCTTCGAAGCCGAGGAGGAGTGCACAGCAACGGGTGCGGAGGGCAAAGCGGGGAGATTCCCGCACAGAGGATCGGTGCCGACCGGCACTCACCAGCCCGAGAGGCTTGTCTGCTCACCCGCCGGGACGGGCGGGGCTGCGAGCTGAGGCTCTGAGGCTAGGGTTTCGGTTTCGGACGGAGCGCAGGGAGAGGACTGGGGTTGGCGGCTTGAACATAGCCTGAAGGGGTTAGTGCACCACAGCTAGCCGGGAGGGAGTCCGGGGAAAAGCCGGCACCTGCCGAAGAGGCAAGAGACTTTTTCTTCCCTCTTTGTTTCCTGGTGCGTGAGGAGAGGGGTTTAAGAACGCTGCTTAAAGGAACTCCAGAGATGGGCGCGAGCCGCGGCTAAAAGCGCGAACCCCAGTGACGGGCGCGAGCCGCGGCTGAAAGCGCGGACTCCAGAGACGGGCGCGAGCCGCGGCTGAAAGCGCGGACTCCAGAGACGGGCGCGAGCCGCGGCTGAAAGCGCGGACTCCAGAGACGGGCGCGAGCCGCGGCTGAAAGCGCGGACCCCAGAGACGGGCGTGAGCCGCGGCTGAGGGCGCGGACCCCAGAGACGGGCGCGAGCCGCGGCTGAGGGCGCGGACCCCAGAGACGGGCGCGAGCCGCGGCTGAGGGCGCGGACCCCAGAGACGGGCGCGAGCCGCGGCTGAGGGCGCTGACTCCAGAGACGGGCGCAAGCCGCGGCTGGAGGCGCGGACCCCAAGGCGGGCGGGAGACGTTGGGGCTGCTGCTGCCGCCACCAAGGGGCCTGTGCGCGAGCGCAGGTCGCTCTCCACTCCCCTCCTCCGCGGAGCCTGTGCAGCCCGCCACTGCCGGGTTCCCGGGATCCGGAGACGACTTCCCCGGGAGAGCGCACGGCGGGCCTCGGGCTGGTGCAGAGTCACGCCGGACTTTGCCGCCGCAGGCCCGCCCCGCATTCCGTGCCCCTCCCTCCCCGCCGCCGGCCTCCGTACGCCAGAACCCCCGAATCAGCGGCTCCTTTAACCCCGTCCTGTCTGAGCAAAAAACAGACGCCCTCCAGCGACCTACACGCAGAGGCAGGGCCAAATCCAAAGCTGAGCCCCTGGGAGCTGTGAGAACAAAGAAGAGAAAGGGAAATCTCTCCCAGCAGCCTCAGAAGCAGCGGATTAAAGCTCCACAATCAACTTGATGTACCCTGCATCTGTGGAATACATGAATAGACAGCCAATCATCCCAAATTAAGGAGGTGGACTTTGGGAGCAAGATCTATGATTTTTCTCCCTATTCCTCTTTTTGTGAATGTGTATGTGTATGCTTCTGTGTGAGATCTTGTCTGTATAGTCTTGCTTCCACCATTTGTCCTAGGTTCTATCCGTCCATGGTTTTTTCTTAAAATTTTTTTTCTTAATAATCAATTTTAATTTTAAGAACGTTATTATACTTTACCTTCGTCCTTTCTTTCTTTCTTTCTTTCCTTCCTTCCTTCCCTCCTTTAGACAACGAATCATCCCAAATTGAGGAGGTGGTCTCTGACAGCAAGATTTATGATTTTTCCCCCTTTACCTCTTTTTGTGAGGGTGTATGTGTACGCTTCTGTGTAAGACGTTGTCTGTATAGCTTTGCTTCCAACATTTGTCCTAAGGTTCTATCCGTCCCTTTTTTTTTTTTTTTTCTAATTAAGAATTTTTTAATTCAATAACTTTATTATACTCTATTTTTTTACTGTATCTTCTTTCTGTTTTCCCTTCTTTCCCTCCTTCCTTCCTTCCTCCCTCCCTCCTTTCGTTCCTTCTTGCCTTCTTTCCTTCCTTGCTTCTTTCTTTCTTCCTTCCTTCCTTCCTTCCTTCCCTCCTTCCTTCCCTCCTTTAGACAACGAATTATCCCAAATTGAGGAGGTGGTCTCTGACAGCAAGATTTATGATTTTTCCCCCTTTACCTCTTTTTGTGAGGGTGTATGTGTACGCTTCTGTGTAAGACTTTGTCTGTACAGCTTTGCTTCCAACATTTGTCCTAAGGTTCTATCCGTCCTTTTTTTTTTTTTTTTTCTCTAATTAAGAATTTTTTAATTCAATAACTTTATTATACTCTATTTTATTTTTACTGTATCTTCTTTCTGTTTTCCCTTCTTTCCCTCCTTCCTTCCTTCCTCCCTCCCTCCTTTCGTTCCTTCTTGCCTTCTTTCCTTCCTTGCTTCTTTCTTTCTTCCTTCCTTCCTTCCTTCCTTCCCTCCTTCCTTCCCTCCTTTAGACAACGAATTATCCCAAATTGAGGAGGTGGTCTCTGACAGCAAGATTTATGATTTTTCCCCCTTTACCTCTTTTTGTGAGGGTATATGTGTACACTTCTGTGTAAGACTTTGTCTGTACAGCTTTGCTTCCAACATTTGCCCTAAGGTTCTATCCGTCCTTTTTTTTTTTTTTTGTTCTAATTAAGAATTTTTTAATTCAATAACTTTATTATACTTTATTTTATTTTTATTGTATCTTCTTTCTTTTTGTTTTTACTTCTTTCCCTCCTTCCTTCCTCCCTCCCTCCCTCCCTCCTTTCGTTCCTTCTTGCCTTCTTTCCTTCTTTGCTTCTTTCTTTCTTTCTTCCTTCCTTCCTTCCTTCCTTCCCTCCTTCCTTCCCTCCTTTCCTTCTTTCTTTCCTCATACGTCTACTAATTCCCTCTACTTTTTCTCCCTTTTATTCTGAGCCGTGTGGATGAAAGGCTCTTGGTGCTCCAGCCAGGAGGCAGGGCTCTCCCTCTGAGGTAGGAGAGCCAACTTCAAGACACTGGTTCACAAGAGACCTCCCAGCTCCAGATAATATCAAACGGCGAAAATCTCCCAGAGACCTCCATCTTAACACCAGCACCCAGCTTCACTCAACGACCAGCAAGCCACAGTGCTGGACAACCTGTGCCAAACAACTAGCGAAACAGGAACACAACCCCACCCATTAGCAGAGAGGCTGCCTAAAATCATAATAAGGCCACAGACACCCCAATACACACCACCACACGTGAACCTGCCCACTAGAGAGACAAGATCCAGCCTCTTCCACCACAACACAGGCACTAGTCCCCTCCACCAGGAAGCCTACACAACCCACTGAACCAACCTTAGCCACTGGAGACAGACATCAAAAACAGGAGGAACTACGAACCTGCAGCCTGCAAAAAGGAGACCCCAAACACAGTAAGATAAGCAAAATGAGAAAACAGAAAAACACACAGCAGATAAAGGAGCAAGATAAAAATGCACCAGACCTAACAAATGAAGAGGAAATAGGCAGTCTACCTGAAAAAGAATTCAGAATAATGATAGTAAGGTTGATCCGAAATCTTGGAGATAGAATGGACAATAGAATGGACAAAATGCAAGAATCAGTTAACAAGGACCTAGAAGAACTAAAGATGAAACAAGCAATGATGAACAACACAATAAATGAAATTAAAAATACTCTAGATGGGATCAATAGCAGAATAACTGAGGCAGAAGAACGGATAAGTGACCTGGAAGATAAAATAGTGGAAATAACTACTGCAGAGCAGAATAAAGAAAAAAGAATGAAAAGAACTGAGGACAGTCTCAGAGACCTCTGGGACAACATTAAACGCACCAACATTCGAATTATAGGGGTTCCAGAAGAAGAAGAGAAAAAGAAAGGGACTGAGAAAATATTTGAAGAGATTATAGTTGAAAACTTCCCTAATATGGGAAAGGAAATAGTTAATCAAGTCCAGGAAGCACAGAGAGTCCCATACAGGATAAATACAAGGAGAAATACGCCAAGACACATATTAATCAAACTGTCAAAAATTAAATACAAAGAAAGCATATTAAAAGCAGCAAGGGAAAAACAACAAATAACACATAAGGGAATCCCCATAAGGTTAACAGCTGATCTTTCAGCAGAAACCCTACAAGCCAGAAGGGAGTGGCAGGACATACTGAAAGTGATGAAGGAGAAAAACCTGCAACCAAGACTACTCTACCCAGCAAGGATCTCATTCAGATTTGATGGAGAAATAAAAACCTTTACAGACAAGCAAAAGCTGAGAGAGTTCAGCACCACCAAACCAGCTTTACAACAAATGCTAAAGGATCTTCTCTAGGCAAGAAACACAAGAGAAGGAAAAGACCTATAATAACGAACCCAAAACAATATAGAAAATGGGAATAGGAACATACATATCGATAATTACCTTAAATGTAAATGGACTAAATGCTCCCACCAAAAGACACAGATTAGCTGAATGGATACAAAAACAAGACCCTTACATATGCTGTCTACAAGAGACCCACTTCAGACCTAGAGACACATACAGACTAAAAGTAAGGGGATGGAAAAAGATATTTCATGCAAATGGAAACCAAAAGAAAGCTGGAGTAGCAATTCTCATATCAGACAAAATAGACTTTAAAATAAGGACTATTAACAGAGACAAAGAAGGACACTACATAATGATCAAGGGATCGATCCAAGAAGAAGATATAACAATTGTAAATATTTATGCACCCAACATAGGAGCACCTCAATACATAAGGCAAATACTAACAGCCATAAAAGGGGAAATTGACAGTAACACATTCATAGTAGGGGACTTAAACACCCCACTTTCACCCATGGACAGATCATCCAAAATGAAAATAAATAAGGAAACACAAGCTTTAAATGATACATTAAACAAGATGGACTTAATTGATATTTATAGGACACTCCATCCAAAAACAACAGAATACACATTTTTCTCAAGTGCTCACGGAACATTCTCCAGGATAGATCATATCTTGGGTCACAAATCAAGCCTTGGCAAATTTAAGAAAATTGAAATTGTATCAAGTATCTTTTCTGACCACAACGCCATGAGACTAGATATCAATTACAGGAAAAGATCTGTAAAAAATACCAACACATGGAGGCTAAACAATACACTACTTAATAATGAAGTGATCACTGAAGAAATCAAAAAGGAAATCAAAAAATACCTAGAAACAAATGACAATGGAGACACAACGACCCAAAACCTGTGGGATGCAGCAAAAGCAGTTCTAAGGGGGAAGTTTATAGCAATACAAGCCCACCTTAAGAAGCAGGAGACATCTAGAATAAACAACCTAACCTTGCACCTCAAGCAATTAGAGAAAGAAGAACAAAAAAACCCCAAAGCTAGCAGAAGGAAAGAAATCATAAAAATCAGATCAGAAATAAATGAAAAAGAAATGAAGGAAACAATAGCAAAGATCAATGAAACTAAAAGCTGGTTCTTTGAGAAGATAAACAAAATAGATAAACCACTAGCCAGACTTATCAAGAAAAAAAGGGAGAAGACTCAAATCAATAGAATTAGAAATGAAAAAGGAGAGGTAACAACTGACACTGCAGAAATAAAAGAGATCATGAGAGATTACTACAAGCAACTCTATGCCAATAAAATGGACAATCTGGAAGAAATGGACAAATTCTTAGAAATGCACAACCTGCCAAGACTGAATCAGGAAGAAATAGAAAATATGAACAGACCAATCACAAGCACTGAAATTGAAACTGTGATTAAAAATCTTCCAACAAAGAAAAGCCCAGGACCAGATGGCTTCACAGGCGAATTCTATCAAACATTTAGAGAAGAGCTAACACCTATCCTTCTCAAACTCTTCCAAAATATAGCAGAGGGAGGAACACTCCCAAACTCATTCTACGAGGCCACCATCACCTTGATACCAAAACCAGGCAAGGATGTCACAAAGAAAGAAAACTACAGACCAATATCACTGATGAACATAGATGCAAAAATCCTAAACAAAATACTAGCAAACAGAATCCAACAGCACATTAAAAGGATCATACACCATGATCAGGTGGGGTTTGTTCCAGGAATGCAAGGATTCTTCAATATACGCAAATCTATCAATGTGATAAACCATATTAACAAACTGAAGGAGAAAAACCATATGATCATCTCAATAGATGCAGAGAAAGCTTTTGACAAAATTCAACACCCATTTATGATAAAAACCCTGCAGAAAGTAGGCATAGAGGGAACTTTCCTCAACATAATAAAGGCCATATACGACAAGCCCACAGCAAACATCATCCTCAATGGTGAAAAACTGAAAGCATTTCCACTAAGATCAGGAACAAGACAAGGGTGCCCACTCTCACCACTCTTATTCAACATAGTTTTGGAAGTTTTAGCCACAGCAATCAGAGAAGAGAAGGAAATAAAAGGAATACAAATCGGAAAAGAAGAAGTAAAGCTGTCACTGTTTGCAGATGACATGATCCTATACATAGAGAAGCCTAAAGATGCTACCAGAAAACTACTAGAGCTAATCAATGAATTTGGTAAAGTAGCAGGATACAAAATTAATGCACAGAAATCTCTGGCATTCCTATATACTAATGATGAAAAATCTGAAAGTGAAATCAAGAAAACACTCCCATTTACCATTGCAACAAAAAGAATAAAATATCTAGGAATAAACCTACCTAAGGAGACAAAAGACCTGTATGCAGAAAACTATAAGACACTGATGAAAGAAATTAAAGATGATACAAATAGATGGAGACATATACCATGTTCTTGGATTGGAAGAATCAACATTGTGAAAATGACTCTACTACCCAAAGCAATCTATAGATTCAATGCAATCCCTATCAAACTACCACTGGCATTTTTCACAGAACTAGAACAAAAAATTTCGCAATTTGTATGGAAACACAAAAGACCCCGAATAGCCAAAGCAATCTTGAGAACAAAAAAAGGAACTGGAGGAATCAGGCTCCCTGACTTCAGACTATACTACAAAGCTACAGTTATCAAGACAGTATGGTACTGGCACAAAAACAGAAAGATAGATCAATGGAACAGGATAGAAAGCCCAGAGATAAACCCATGCACATATGGACACCTTATCTTTGATAAAGGTGGCAGGAATGTACAGTGGAAAAAGGACAGCCTCTTCAATAAATGGTGCTGGGAAAACTGGACAGGTACATGTAAAAGAATGAAATTAGAACACTCCCTAACACCATACACAAAAATAAGCTCAAAATGGATTAAAGACCTAAATATAAGGCCAGAAACTATCAAACTATTAGAGGAAAACATAGGCAGAACACTCTATGACATAAATCACAGCAAGATTCTTTCTGACCCACCCCCTAGAGTAATGGAAATAAAAACAAAAATAAACAAATGGGACCTAATGAAACTTCAAAGCTTTTGCACAGCAAAGGAAACCATAAACAAGACCAAAAGACAACCCTCAGAATGGGAGAAAATATTTGCAAATGAAGCAACTGACAAAGGATTAATCTCCAAAATTTACAAGCAGCTCATGCAGCTCAACAACAACAAAAAAACAAACAACCCAATCCAAAAATGGGCAGAAGACCTAAATAGACATTTCTCCAAAGAAGATATACAGACTGCCAACAAACACATGAAAGAATGCTCAACATCATTAATCATTAGAGAAATGCAAATCAAAACTACAATGAGATATCATCTCACACCAGTCAGAATGGCCATCATCAATAAATCTAGAAACAATAAATGCTGGAGAGGGTGTGGAGAAAAGGGAACCCTCTTGCACTGCTGGTGGGAATGTGAATTGGTTCAGCCACTATGGAGAACAGTATGGAGGTTCCTTAAAAAACTACAAATAGAACTACCATATGACCCAGCAATCCCACTACTGGGCATATACCCTGAGAAAACCGAAATTCAAAAAGAGTCATGTACCAAAATGTTCATCGCAGCTCTATTTACAATAGCCCGGAGATGGAAACAACCTAAGTGCCCATCATCGGATGAATGGATAAAGAAGATGTGGCACATATATACAATGGAATATTACTCAGCCATAAAAAGAAACGAAATTGAGCTATTTGTAATGAGGTGGATAGACCTAGAGTCTGTCATACACAGTGAAGTAAGTCAGAACGAAAAAGACAAATACAGTATGCTAACACATATATATGGAATTTAAGAAAAAAAAAATGTCATGAAGAACCTAGGGGTAAGGCAGGAATAAAGACGCAGACCTCCTAGAGAACGGACTTGAGGTTATGGGGAGGGGGAAGGGTGAGCTGTGACGGGGCGAGAGAGAGTCATGGACATATACACACTAACAAACGTAGTAAGGTAGATAGCTAGAGGGAAGCAGCCGCATGGCACGGGGATATTGGCTCGGTGCTCTGTGACAGCCTGGAGGGGTGGGATAGGGAGGGTGGGAGGGAGGGAGACGCAAGAGGGAAGAGATATGGGAACATATGTATATGTATAACTGATTCACTTTGTTATAAAGCAGAAACTAACACACCATTGTAAAGTAATTATACCCCAATAAAGATGTTAATAAAAAAAAAAAAAAAAAAAAAAAAAGGACAACTAACTTAGCCTGCTTAGATAAATAGAAAAAGAAGTTAGTACCAACTGAAAGTTTATTGCAAGATTTCAATATAAAAGTTTAACTAAACTTGAGAATGAATGCTAGCTCTAATATGCAATTGGTCTCACTACCAGTTTGAGTTACTGGCCTTTTCCTGGGTGCCCTTCATAAAAATCCAGTAAGTATACATTAGCTAAAAGCAAATCTCCTAGGATTATCCAATGTTAACAAAAAAAATAAATAAAGGTTAAAATAGGGCTTTTGCTCAGCAATTTCCAAGTTTATTAATTAAAAGTACCACTGAGATAATCCATATAAAAATATCCAGTAATATCATTTAGAAAATGATTGATTCTATATATCAAATATGAGTATTATTTATAATCCAACTTTCACTTAATAATTTGGAAAAATTTTTTGAAATATACAAAACATTTGCCTTAAGTGCATTAATTTGTAAAGCTAAGGACATAATATTATTGCTTTCAGAAGATTCCTTAAGAAAGATACTGTTTAATTGAGAAAGCACATAATTTTTAAAAATTTTAAGACATTCTAAACATTTACATAACTAATACGGTTTAGAAAAACATGATATTTTGCTAACCAAACTGAAATTTTATTCAGAAAACAAAAGCATTATTAATCTCATGAAAAGCATTAAGAATATTCTACAAAATACTGGGTTAGTGAAATCAATCTTCTTGCCCCCAAAAAATAATGTTAAAATTAGGAATTCCCTGGTGGCACAGTGGTTGGGAATCTGCCTGCTAGTGCAGGGGTCACGGGTTCAATCCCCGGTCCAAGAGGATCCCACATGCCACGGAGCAACTGGGCCCCGTGCACCACAGCTACTGAGCCTGCACTCTAGAGTCCGCAAGCCACAACTACTGAGCCTGTGTGCCACAACTGCTGAGGCCCGCGCGCCTGGAGCCCATGCTCCGTGGCAGGAGAGGCCACCGCGGTGGGGGGCCCGAGCACCACAGGAAAGAGTGGCCCCCGCTCTCCGCAACTGGAGAAAGCCCACGCGCAGCAGCAAAGATCCAACGCAGCCAAAAATAAAAAAATAAATATTTTTTTAAACTGTCATCTTCATTAAAAAAAATGTAATATTAAAGTTTCATTTTGAAAATATTAAAAACATAAGAAGAATTTTCAGTGACTAGCAACTTAGTCACTTGCTAGTCACTGAAAATTGACTAGCAATTGATTTAAGCATGAAACAGTAATCAAGGATTCTAGACAAAGTACCTAAGTGGATATAAAATCAAGTACCTTGGACTTAGGTTCATAGTGCCTGGAAAAAGAATTTTGGTTATGCCCTTGTCAAAATGAGAAACCTTGAGCAATTCACCTATGTCCTCAGTTCCTTCAGCTGTTATATGGGATAACAATACACAGAAAATTAACTGGTATATTATGAGGCTCAAATAAATGACCTGTAACAAGGTTATTCAGATCCTCATATTTCTCTCAGGTGCATCAGCACTTTGCAGTCTCTACTTTGGCCATGGTCTCCAAACTCCATTTCTCTACCCCCATGGGCTCACAGTTTGACTACCTTTCACAGCCTTCACTACAGGGACCACTTCAAGAAGTAATAAATGCTATTCCCAGTCCTGACCTTTTAAGCCCTGCATGATCATCTATGATGTCTTTCCACTCTTTGGAAAGTCAAATGCACAGAACCCAGTGAAGGACTCTAGACCTCAGGGGATTTGAAGCCACCAGACAGGAACATCAGTTCCTGAATGACTATATGAAGGTGAGCCTCCTGCAAACCCACGTTCTAGAAAAAAAATTGCACTGTGTTCAATGACTGAGATGTGGATGTTGTAGCAGTAGGTGGCCAATGTGATCAATATAAGGCAAAGAATAATTCACAGGTCCAAACTTTTCAAGTAAAAGTATGTAACAGACCCCACTACCTACTACTAGATGATTTTAAGAATAGATTCAACTGCTGTAGGGTCATTAGTATCATTCTCATACACCTCTTAAATAATAGTACAATATTATACAGTGAAATAATAACATTTATTGAACATAGATTATATGCCAAGCACTATGTTAAGCATATCACATGATTGATCTCAGCTAATACTCTCAACAAACCCATGAGGCAGGTGTTACCATTACCTCTATTTTACTGATGTTAATTTGAGGGTAACGGGTGGTTAAATAACTTGACCATATTCATCCAGCTGGTAAGTAGTAGAAAGATTTTAAAACATGTCTGTATTAACAACCAAGCCCATGGAGTTAGCCATTTCACTAAGCTATACAGCATGTAGAAAGAGCTGGAATGATAGCCAGGACACTGGGAATCCAAACCCAGCTCCAAGGCTGTGTGATCCCAAGCAAATGATTTCACCAATGTGTGCCTCAGACTTCTATGGTTCCTTCTAGTGGTACATTTTTTTGGGAATTCTTGTCCAGGATTAGAAAAATTTAAACTGCTCAGAGATTAACCGCTTCTAAATCAGCTTTGCTTATGCTTATATGCTTACCTCCTGAAAGAGAGGATATTTCTTAAAATTGTAACCTTGTGACAAGAAAAATGAGATGAAAAATGTAAAGGTGATGTCAATCTGTGTTTGAACATTTTCCTACTCAGAATACTATTATGATGTGTTTTCCTTGGGGAAAAAAGTGAAAGTCACACTCTTTTGTTTAGAATTTTGGATCAAAATCCACTTCTGCTTAAAATGTTGTACAATGTATCAAAGATAACTTCTGCAAGAGAGAAAAAGAGAGAGAGAGAGACCTAATTAGAGAAATGGCGTGTTTTGTAAGTAGGGTTGCAAGGTGTCCTGTATATACAGGACATCTCCTATAATTAATGATTGTGTCCAGCAACGTTTGTTGACTTTTTTCAGAATGTCTTAAATGCCCTGTGTTCAGCTTTTTTCAATACTTAAAAAAAAAAAATCAGTTATTTTTAGGCTACAGTTATTAATGCTTAAATTACTTAAATGGTAACAGTAGGTGAGAATCATACCACCACAAATAAAAATCTGGATAATCCTTATGGTTTCTCCTGCAAGTTTGGCTGAGGGAAAGAACAAAATGGGGAAATGAGAATTAAACATATTTTTCATATACAGGAAAGTACAAGACTGTTCTTTGGCTAAAATCTCAGGTGCTGAGCCAGCAGTAACCATCTTTAGAGAAAACTAGATCTGTATAGTATGCCTTCTCTAAAAGTCAGCCAGTCAGTGACAGCCCCTCACTCTGGATAACAGCCAATTAGCAACTGCCTTGCTCCAGTGCCAAAGTGTCTGAAAGGCAAACGTCCATAGCAGCCTTACTCCCCAAACCACTCTTAACACAGATGCAAATCTGTCAATCCCTAAACACCGCTGCTTCTGAAAATTTCACCAGTCCCTAAATACCAGGCTTCCCAAAATTTTATGTAAGACTGGAGAGACAGTGTCTTCCAAATACATCTCTTCCTTGAAGGCAAATGGAAAGTTCACCATTTTTATATCAGAATGAGTTTGACTTATTAATTTGCATGTTCCCCAGTCTTTCAATAGTTCAACACCTATTTACAGTTAGTTATAAGTTCAAACTTGTGAATGACAGATACACCCATTACTATAAGATGATCAAATACAATCTCCAATTCTTCTGGTGATTGCTATTTTTTTTTTTTAGTTTGTATGTATTTGAAACCCAAAATTCTTATATTTCTAGATGAATTTTCTGAACAGTGAACATTTATTAAACAAGGAAAAAGCCCTTTTGAATTAATTTGTACAGTATGCATTTATCCAATATCAAAATTGGTGGAAAGTCAGATATAAACCAACATATACTAATTAATAGCTATGCATGTCAGACTGATTCAACTAGTACCCAAAAAAAGCATTAAAATAAAAATTTTGATAGAGAAATTCAGATGAAGACAATGAAATAATCACAAAGGAAGTTGTAATAACCTTCTGCACTATATATCATCAGTCTTTCAGCTCAAGTGACTATTTGAATGTACCCCTACCAAAAGTATTTTCATATTCCAAAACTGCAAGCAAGTTTTCGATTGCCAGGAAGATACCTACTAGAATTAAAAAAAAAAATTGTAATGGCTCCTTTTACTTTCACTGATATTATCAAACATCTAAATGTCTCATTTTTTTTTATGGCATAGCCAAGGATGCAAGTAATGAAACCGAGTCGCCCTAAAACTGAATTCGTCTACTGAGTTTATGATTAACCTCTCTATCCAAAACTTTACTCCCTTCCTTTTCCTGAACCTGTTCCCCTCAAGATTGAGGAGTATCAAAGAAAAGGAGGGGATAGAAACTGTAAACAAGCCCCTGTGTCCCTGTCCTTTGAAGTAAAAGGCTTTTGGTTTAGTCTCCCTTGAGCCTCAAAAAGCTGACTCAAGGGCTTCCCTGGTGGCACAGTGGTTGAGAGTCCGCCTGCTGATGCAGGGGACACGGGTTCGTGCCCCGGTCCGGGAAGATCCCACATGCCGCAGAGCGGCTGGGCCCGTGAGCCATAGCCGCTGAGCCTGCGCGTCCGGAGCCTGTGCTCCGCAACGGGAGAAGCCATGACAGTGAGAAGCCCGCGTACCGCATTAAAAAAAAAAAAAAAAAAAAAGGCTGACTCAAGAGTTAATGATTAGAAAATGTGAAGATGTAGAAACAAAGAATAGCTGTTGGGCCAGGAAACTGGTAAAAATTTAGACTATAAATCTGCCACATGGCAGAATCACCAAACTCACAGTTCCTTGAAAGATATAGATAAAGGCCTGACACACACTCCTAAATTGTTTTTATAGGAAGCAGACCCCCATCAGATAAAAACTGCTAACTGCAAGTACATAGACCCTAGACTGGTTGAAACCAGAAGGTTGATGATACTTGAAACTTCACCTTGATGCCAACCAATCTGAGAACTGTGCATGAACTGATCACGCACCCAACAACCCCCTCCCTCATACCGCCTTTAAAACCCCTTCCCTGAAAACCCTCTGACAGTTCAAGTGTTTTGAGCATGAGCTGCCCATTCTCACTGCTTGGTGCCCTGCAGTAAATACTGTACCTTCCTTCACCACAGCCCAGCATCAGTAGACTGGCTTTACTGCATGTGGGTGAGTGGACCCAACTTTGGTTAGATAACAGTAATAATAATGCAGAAGTAATTCTTTCATTTGCTAGTGCAATATTTTTTTCTTGTGAAAAAGGCTCCCTTATAAGGCTATTGTGAGTAAAATCTTATACAGATGAGACTTGAGAAAAAATATTACGCAGTGTCTCATATTAAGTTAGAAGTAAATGAGAAAAATTGTATTGCTTTTGGTGAAGATTATATTTAGGTGAATGTTTGTATAAAGGTTCAGACATGTTATTACGAAGTTGAAGCAAAGCATGATTGATTCTATAGAAGGAGATGACTACCCTGCCCATATTTTCTAAAATGTTGTTCAAACAGCATCTGATGATCTTTCTATTGACACTGAAGTAATTGCCATGAAATTGTTCAATAATTATACTGTTTGAACCAAGCAATTAAACTGTTTTTATAATTTTGTTACTAATATTTTTCAGTTCTCTTGCTTTTAAAAACCAATTTGCTCTCTTTAACAAATGTAATTGAGAGATACCTAAGTCTACTTGAAGTACTGAAATTATACGTCACTTCTGAAGAAAAAACTCAAAAGTTTCCTGTTGAGTTTATAAAAAGTCTATTGAATGAGCTCTACTTATTTCCTGTTGTTAGTATCCAAAATCTTTTTAGTAACAGAATTATGCAACTTGAGAGAAGTACAACCAGTGTTATTAAAAGTATTTCATTGCTTAAAGAAATTTGTTGAGTAAAGAAAGAACTGATACACTCTGTATACCTTTAAGTGTCAGGCTGTACTTAAAAGGGACAACATTGCTTATTAATAGGAAAATAAATTCCAATTTAAGGTGGATAATTATTACAAAAGATGGTATTATGTGCTTCAACAATTCGAATTTATAGAGCAATTCTCAGAGTTGTTAACTTCGTCAGTACATATTCAGTATACTGGCTCATGATGCTAATGAGCATTTTCTCACTAATAAATATTCAGTGGGCAAAAGAATAAAATAGGTTGAATGTGACCACTGTAGAAGTTATGCTATAATTAAATGGAACATATAATGTAACTGCATGAAATTTTATACAGCAAATTTTGCAAAACAAGGAATCATTAAGGAGAGACAAATTATCAGAGGCATATAATCAAAAAATTATGTAATTTAGAGATAATTTATTTCACATTAACAATATGTATTTTTTAGTATAAGTGTGGTTCATGTAATATTTTTACTTTATCTCAATGAACATATGGATAGACATCCTATACTTTTTTTTTTTTGCTAAATTTGACAACCCTCTTTGTAAGATTGGTTTTTTTTTTTTCAAGTTAAATAAAGTAACTGAACCAATCTAACTTTTAAGAAAAACTACCCTTTGAAAAAAATGTCTTCCTCTAATGTAGCAATGTCAAGAAGAATGAATCAAGAAAGGGCTTATATCTCTGCTGGATGGGGTAAGAGTGAAGTGTTACCCCTTGAGTCTTCTTCAGGGAATAGATTGATTTTGAGAGGATGCTTTGAGACAGAGTTCAATCTTGACAATTTTCCCTATGAGAACAAGTCAAACAATGACATAGGTATCCTATGAAAAACTTCCCTTCCTGAGAAATTTCCTACCTGAACAAGAGGTAAATGAACAGGGATATGGGAGACTGATGATACACTATATTCTCCTTGTCCCCATAATATACAATAAATTAGCTTTCTTTCTATTATTAGTAATTTGTATTCTGATTATGCCATGTAGGTGGGGAAACAAAAACTGTAATAGTATGTTTGTAATATACTTAAGATATATGGATCATCTAAGAAATGATCCGTCTGCATTTGGATCCTAGGTATAGTGCTGAGGAAGAGAGAGAGAGAGAGACAGAGGGAAAGAGGGAGGGAGGGAGGGAGAGGGAGAGGGCGAGAGAGGAAGGAAGGAGGGGAAAGGAGAAGGGAGGGAAGCACGGAGAACTACTTAACCTGTGGGTAAGAATACAATGTATGAGGAGACTCTCAGATTCACCCTACACAAATTATTAGGCCATCCAAGTACTTCTGAACTAGGAACAGCTATATCCAACATCTCCCTGGAACTGTCACACATCCCAATACAATTGAGACATCTTCCAATAATGTTACTACCAGGAATATGAGATAAAGAACCCATCTAAAGGCTGTGCCAAATCTGCCTTGGATCGAGTTATAGTTACTCCTTACAATGGGGGATAAAATGAGAACAGAATTTCTTTCTTAAATTAAATTCAAAGGGTAAAATAGCTCTGCATTACATTTTTCATGAGTGTCAGAGCTATTCAAGCTACAATACTATCATCATCATTCAAGTTCACCCTTCAGCTTCACTAGTATCTGGTCACTGGCTCAGCTACAGTGGTACTGCTTTCTTGCTTACACATATATGAAAATACTTGGAAAGCTCCGGATTTTGCCCAGTGTGAACACTTCACAGTCAATTCCTAATTACACTCAACTACCAGTGTCTTGGCTTCAGGCATGGCTTATTTCTCTCCATTAATATTTTAAAGATCGATTCTGAGGGAGCTGATGGACCAACAATTCTCAAATCCCTGCCACAAACTTCATCAGCCTCATAGTGAATCACTTTTATCTTTAAACACCAATTGTTATGCCTATGTCTTTTCCTCATTAGATAATAGGTATCTTTATTATCTCTGGTAAAATCTAGGCTCTTTTGGGTTTTGCCCTCACTAGGAACTCATCTGCTACTTGATCCTGAACTTCTGGCACTTTTTTTATGCACCTTTAACATCTACCTTTACTCCTTAGTCTACCTATGCACCCATACTCAATATAGCCATTTTCTTGCCTCCCCTTTCTACATTTTTCTTTCTACATCTGCTTAATTTTGAGCTTTTTACAGATGTTCCTCCATCTTCAGGACCTCCTGTTATCCAAGATGAGGAACTTCTCTCCTTTTCACGTGGTCCAACAGAACTTTCATCGTCCTGCTCCTCATCTAATGAACAAGTCAAGACAGCCTCTGCCCAGTCCCTCTTCAAAAAAGTGAGGATGTCAGGATTAGATAATATACTCTTAATTACTGGATTGTGGGCAAACTTTAAGTACCCAACACCATGTTATGACTAAGCCAACATGCACTGTTAACCACAGTTGATTATGTATAACGATGATTTCTCATATTCTTTTTTTTTTGATAAATAGCACTATTTATTAACTAGATTGTATCTTCTCAAGTACTTGATAAACATAAATTAAAGAATAGGCAGGCAAAGTAGCTACTAATGCAAGGACTTGCTCTAGTGACACTAATTAAATAAAATATGTTCTAATCAGGGCTTCCCTGGTGGCGCAGTGGTTGAGAGTCCGCCTGCCGATGCAGGAGACACGGGTTTGTGCCCCGGTCCGGGAAGATCCCACATGCCGCGGAGCAGCTGGGCCCGTGAGCCATGGCCACTGAGCCTGCGCGTCCGGAGCCTGCGCTCCGCAAAGGGAGAGGCCACAACAGTGAGAGGCCCGCGTACCGCAAAAAAAAAAAAAAAAAAAAAATATGTTCTAATCAATGAAACTTCTTTAGACATATCTTTATGGCTAATGACCATAAACATAAAATGGTGACCATTTTATGTTTATAAGAGAAAATAAGACGTTTAATATTTCTAACCTTTATAATTTAATACATTTTATATTTTCAGCCCTCTAAATAACATGACACCCAACATCAGGTGAAAGTCCAGTAAACTGGAGCTTATTCCTGAAACACCTTTTGTATGCTGTATGCTATCAACTGAATGTTTTAAGTAGTTGGTCAGTCTTAGCTTGCTGACATGTTCTGTATGAACCACACCTTCTTGGCCTACATAATTTAAAAAATTATTTGCAAGCACTTAAAATTTGGGAAAATTCCAATGTAAATTTTTTTCATAATTTAAATAATTTGACTATCTGGCAATACTGAGCCTCTTTCCTGCATGCCATGATCCACATTACCACAGTCTCTACTACTCCCTGCTTTTCTATCTACACCAAAGCATAGTGTTGATTGTGATGTTATATTTATTTTTATAGTAGAGTCAAATAGAAAATAATTAAATGCTGCTTCTGCCCAACTCTCAGGTAGCAGAAAATAAAGTAGAGATATGTAGGAAAAACAGCAGAGCACATATTCTTCTTACAGAAGTCCCAACTCATTAGTACCCAAAACAAGAGGCTTCAGGTGAAAGAAATGCACGTGGCTTGCTGCATTCATGCTGCCTATCTAGCCACTGTGAGTATTACTAGACTTTTCTTTAGACCAAGGATCTGGAAGGTTGGAACACAACCATGTGCATTCACTTACTTGTCTTTGACTGCTTTCACATGCAATATAGGAGTTGAATAGCTGCACAAGAGAACTATCTGACCCCCAAGACATTTATTATCTGACTTTCACAGAAAGTTTGTTGACTCCCACTTCAGACAATATTCAATGAAAGTTAGCAGCCCCAAATCTGATGGATCTTAAAACCAAAAATAGTGACTAGCAATAATATAATAAAGCATATAATCAACTACTAAATTTCCTGAGAAACATTTATAAATATGGTAAAAGTTAAGAAGAGAGGTCAATATTAACTAAACAGTTGTGAAGGAATTCATAAACAATATATCTAAATGTATTTTAAAGATATTTAAAATAACAACTATTGTAAATGTTTCCAATTTGCCTAGGTTAGAAAGCTCCTTTATAAAGCTCTTGCCTAGACACAAAGAAGAAAACAATATTGTTAATTATAGCTCTAAGGAACATTTATGAAGACAGATGACCTTGGTAAAAGGAAAGATACAGAAGCTAGAAGTCATGTGCCTTGATTTAAGATAATTCATGTGTTTTCATTTTTATATTTCCCAATGGAATGTAAATTAATATATTTTGACTTTTAAAATTTGATGATTGAAAATAAGATATTGTCTCAATGTCAAAATAAGATATTGGCAAAGATGTGAATATATTATCTGTGCACATATTATTGTCAAAATTAAATCATTTTATGACATTTTAAATCAAATTCTTCACTTTTTCTAATAATTTTTAAATATTGTTATGACCAAAAAAGTTTTACCAAAGAGAAGTTATGATTATGTGAATAGCACTTATGAGCATTTCCCATTTATAATATGCCAATGCACTATTATATCTATCAGACATTATATGGAATCAACAAAGTGCTATAAAAACAGATTCTTCATTTTCTCTATGTGGAATAGAAGGAAGATTATTTTTAAAGAAAATGAGATCACTTTGAGAGGGATCTGTGTTAATTATGATTTGGTTTATAAATTTTATAGTGTTGAATTTCAAAAATATACATTAGATTTTGTTCCCTAGAAGACCACTAATTCTACAAGATTCTAAAGCGTTATGACTCTTTTAAATGAAATGAAACAGCAGTAATTGTGTTTGAGTCAACTCCATGGCAAATGGTGCATAAATTAATAAAAGATGACATTTGTACATCATTTATCTCCTTGCATGATATGAAAGAAATTCAATCACATAATTACATTATCTATGAACTGTTGAGCGGGCAGAATAAGTGAAACTTCTAATTTGAGATTGCAAGGGAGACAAAGAATAATTACATGCCAGGCTGGCAAGGTGCCAATGCTACACTGGACCTTTGCATTAAAAAAATGGTTGAAGGAAAAATATTTCTCTAGAAATTATCATCACCTATGAACGTAAAGAAGCTCAGGTCTTCTTTGTTTCCAACTTTTCTGATTTGTAACTCTTTTCCCTCAGAAATACAGGAACAGGAGGAGTTGCAATTAGCAACAGAAAAATTCAGTGCTGAAAATTAAATATGTAAATAAAAGAATAAAGAAGTCTATACTTTGTGCTTTTCTGTATGTTCGGTGGTTTGGTTTGTCAGGGTCAAGATTTATTTCTTATATAAAATATATACATATGATTTCACAACCAGGTGGGAAAGTGAATTAAAGTCCAGTTGTAGATTACCATTTCTAACAATGTCCTTTCTTTTTTCAGAGTGAGTCTAAACCAGATAAAGATGAAAAGAAAGGAGAAATATATTTGAGATTTTAGACCTAAATTGTATTAGTTGTTGTTTGTACTTATTTCAGGTCTTTTCTTAAGCCACTGGGGTATTTTTGGTGCAGTACCTCAGTTAGACCCCAACCAGCCCAAACTTGAGGGAAGGCAGGTGACACTTGTGAAAGGAGAGCCATTAGGAGTAATCTGTAACTATCCTGGGGCTCTTCTGTCTGCCCTGCAGTACTGGTGCACCACTCAAGTAAAAGCCCCTGTCTGACTGCACCAGAAGTGACAGGGAAATCAGTTTACATTCCTACAAGTTTACAAGATTCCAGCTCCTTCCTTTTTTTAAAAAATAAATTTATTTATTGTTTGGCTGTGTTGGGTCTTTGTTGCTGTGCGCGGGCTTTCTCTAGTTGCAGTGAGCAGGGGCTACCCTTTGTTGTGGTGGCTTCTCTTGTTGCAGAGCACAGGCTCTAGGCACACGGGCTGCAGTAGTTGCGGCACACAGGCTCAGTAGTTGTGGCTCGCGGCCTCCAGAGCACAGGCTCAGTAGTTGTGGCACAGGACTTAGTTGCTCCGCGGCATGTGGGATCTTCCCAGATCAGGGCTCAAACAAACCCTGAATTGGCAGGCGGATTCTTAACCACTGTGCTACCAGGGAAGTCCCCTCCTTTTCTCTTAATAGCTCTTCAGATTATCATGGGTAATGTTTTTATCTTGATAGTTAGCAGTTGCCAGTCATTGAGTTTCAACAGACCTTTTATGTTATTTAATAGGATCCTACATTCTAAGTCCAGCTACCACCAAAAATTTTCATTTGCTAAAGTGACATTAGCAAGCCAGCTAATATTTAAAAAAGCAAAAAGAAGAAAGAGACTTTGTAGATCCACTGATGTTTTAACATTAGAAGAGTATTTGAAGAAGACATTTGGGCAGGATTACTGATGTATGGTAAAAATCAGATCATTTTATCTAAAAATTAAGTCAACTGGCTGGTTAGCTCAGTTGGGTAGAGCATGGTGCTAATAAAAATTGAAACTGATTACTTTTTGGATTTTTGTCTTTTACTTCATCCTGCCTCTTGCTTACAACAGGCACACAATTATGTAATGAACAAAGAATCAGCAATTTTTCATTTAGTTTGCATTCCAGCTAAAGTCTTGCTTTTTTTTTCATTTTTTAAATTGAGATATAATTGACAAATATAGAACATGTATTTTTTTCATGAACAGTCTGATTCACTCTTTTGTGTGCACTGTACATACCTACTTACTTCTTCCCTCATATTTGATATTTTCTAGGCAGTAGAGAATGTTCCTAAACCAATGGCATCGCTGCTGAGTGATCTATTCATCTTGCTTTCCCCACAGGCCTGCATTAGATAAATTCAGTAAATAGACAGCTCACACAGTCCTTGTATGCAATAATACACTTCCTTGCTTACTAATTCTATTTCCTTAAAATCAATTTCTTCAAATTCTGCAAACAAAATAAAAATTTTAAAATCTTCATATCTTTGGCATGATAATCTTGCTCTCTATTCACTTCCACAATATTCCCAGAGTGGTAGATGTCATTCAGTAGTAAATACCCCTGCTGTCATAAGTGCTCTGCTTTCAAGGCTCACTGTTTATGAGACAGGAGGAGTTTATTGCTTTATACATTGTCTCCAGTGATGGGATTTTCACTTACAGTGTTGACCAGTTTGAAAATGAAAATGAGAGTCGTGGCTCTTCATAACCACGGGTGGGTACTTCTCTCAACAACAGGAGGATATTCATAACATGAAAAGAGGATAAAAGATGCACGTGAAGACATTAACTTGGTTTCATTACTAGCCTCAGAGAAAAAGCTTTTTATTGAAATAGTAAATATGAGATGTAATAAGAAAACACATTTGGATACATGAGTGAAGATTTATAAATATTTTATAGGAACACATATAAAAATACATATTTTAAAACTTTTCCAACATATGCCTATTTAAATGTATTCTATTTCAAGACTTCTTTGTTGTTTAGAAGCTAGTGTATCTCTGTGTGATCAACAGATTTCAATACTTATGCAAGCAAATTTTTTATCAGGCTGAATTTGTGAAGTAAATTGTCTGGGTCAGATTGGGTAATTGTGATAATGTACATAATGTACAGTTTGTATTTGTTTGCTTACAGTTTTATTTAAAGAGTCTGAAATCAGATATTTTATCATTATTTATGGCACATTGGCTAAGAATTATGGAGGAAGGAAGTTTGTTTTTGTTTTTGCTTTTAATTTCCAAGCAGTTGTAAGTTTTTAATTCGACATTTTTTTTTCTAGACTTTTTTTACATTGAATGTTTGGTATCAGTTTTATTGTTAGAAAACATGAATAATTTTTTATTAATATTATTCAAAATCCCACTATCTCTATCTTTTAGTCTGTTTGATCTATCAAAAGATGAGAAAACAAATTTAAAGTCTTATTATTTTGTTTTTCTCTATTTTTCTCATACACTTTGAAGTGTTATTATTTGTTCACTCGTCCACTTATTCCTATAGTCAAGAACTTTTTATTAAACATCAAATTATACCTAGCTCTTTCAAGGAAAAAAAAACAAACAAACTGGGGATAGAACCAATATAAGTTCCTGCTTCATGGGGTATTTTTTCTTATAGGAGAAACAAGGGTAAACAAATAAATAAACAAGCAAACAAATAACTCTTTCAAGCAATGAGACATGCTATGGAGAAAAATAAAGCAGAGATAGAGACAGGAGAAAAAAGAATTGAATGTTGCTATTTAAAATCGGATGGTCAAGAAAATAGCAGCAAAAATCCTTATATTTCAGTAGATTCTTGAAGAAAGTGGGGAAGCAGAATTCAGCAATTTTGGGAATGAGATTGCAAGCAAAAGGAAAACAATGGCAGAGACCCAAAGAAGAACTTTTACTTGGAGTGTTAAAGAAACAGCAAAAACAATGTGCCCAGAGCACTGTGTTAAAAGTGGACAGTGGTAAGAGAGGATATAGAAAAGAGAACATGGAAGACTTAGGGCAAGGCAAGAAGAACAATGGTTCTAACAGAATACTACTCAACCATAAAAAAGAATGAAACCCTGCTATTTGCAACAACATGGATGGACTTTGAAAGTATTATGCTAAGTGAAATAAATCAGACAGAGAAAGAAAAATACCATATGATTTCACCTATATGTGGAATCTAAAAACAAAACAAAACAAATGAACAAACAAAATAAACAAAAAACAAACTGATAGACACAGAGAATAGATTAGTGGTCACCAGAGGGGAAGGGAGTTGGGGTGGGCGAAATGGGTGAAGGAGACAATGTATGGCAACCACACTTGTGGTAGTGATCACTCTGTAGTGTAGACAGATGTTGAATCATAATTCTGTACTCCTGAAACGTACATAAAATTTTTTTAAATAAAATTAAAAATAAAAATTGCAAAAACAGTAACAGCTCATAAGAACAATTACAACATAAGCCAATAATTGTTTAAAAGCTTACTGCGTACAAAGAAATATGTATTACATACATTATATTATTTACCTCTTTCAAGCACCTGTTAAGATACTTTAATTTGTCCAACATTACATTATTAGTAATAACTAGCTTGGGGTAACCTCTCACTCTAAAGTTCCTATTTCTGTGTGTTTGCTGCCTGCCTGAGCTTTAGTTTCTCCATTTACAACAGAAGCTATTCAATTATTAGTTAGTATACATCTCCAATAATATTTGACATACTTAGTTAAAGACATCATTACACCAGCATCTCCTGAGTAGTACACATTCCAGGTTCCATCCAAAATCTACTCACTTGGAATTCCCTGAGCTACAAGCTCAGGAAAAGGGTTTAGTAACTTCCCTAGGATATTCTAATGTTGAACCAAATTTGAGAACCACTGAACTAGATCAAAACCTTTTTTCAATAGGAAAACAGCATCAATCTCAGAGAAAATAGATAATAGCATAATACCCAGAGAAGAACTACACAACTAAGTCTTAAAGTGTTTGCAATCAGAAGAGATTCATGAATTTGCAAGCTAGGATTTACAAGATTTGAAGTTTTAAACAAGACTAGTCTGCATATTTGCCCTACAGCTGACCTTTGAACAATATGAGGGTTAGGGGCACCGATCCCTGCACAGTCGAATATCTGCATATAAGTTTACAGTTGGCCCTCAATATTCATGGCTCCACCTCGGTGGATTCAATCAACCACAGATTCGGTAGTACTGTAGTATACATTTATTGAAAAAAAATCTACTTATAAGTGGAGCCGTGCAGTTCAAAACCATGTTGTTCAAGTATCAACTGCAGTTCGAAGCCTATATCAAATTAACTGGTTCAGTAAACTATGTACGGTTCTCATGATCGACTCTGTGTTTAATGATGCTCAATTAATCCTTTGTGGTCATTAAAGTTCCAAGTTAAAGAATTCCTTCAAGAGTTAGTATTGTTGTCAAAACCAGATTAACCAAATGGGTAACTGTAATAAGACAATGGCATCCAGATTGGACAGATACAGCTGTCAGAACATTTAACAGATGCTGATTTATCAAGAAAAATTTATTAGTCTATGTATATGATAGTCTTCTTTAGATAAATCTAAATAATTCTTCAATAAAATCAGAGAATATGAAGAACCCAGAATAGAGTCACAAATTCCTCAAAAAGGAGATTTTCTTAAAATATGCATACCAAAATGTATGCATGATTTCTGTGCTGCTCATTAGGACTAATTACAAATATCTGGGTTTTCTCCTTCTGGGCACATAACAGAATTAAACTTTCTTTGTTCACCTGAATTTTGACACAGTCATGCAACTCTCTTTGGCCAGTGAAAACATGAATAGTAGTGTCTTGTGTCACAGCCAGAAAGAAGCCTTAAGAGCCAGTGCATCTATACTATGTTATACTTGGCACCAACACAACTTGAAATGTTTCAGATGATAATTATTATTCCACCCTGTGTCCCGGATTGAGAAGAACATGGAGCACAGCTCCCAGGTAGTCCATGATGGATATGCTATGTGGGCAAGAAATAAACCTTTGTTACTCTAAATCCCTAAGATCTGGGGTTGTTCATCACCACAGCATTGCCTAACTTACCATACCTGACTCACTTGCAGATCAAAAGGTTTCATGTCTGGGACCTCCCTGGCAGTCCAGTGGTTAAGACTCCACGCCTCCACTCCAGGGGGTGCATGTTTGATCTCTGGTCAGAGGAACTAAGATCCCACATGCCACACAGCCCGGCCAAAAAAAAAAATTATTTTTAAAAAAAGAAAGGTCTCATGCCTTCCCTTAAAATATATGTTAACACCAAAATGGTCCTTTCCAAATCCAACTTAATCTGAAACTAATTTTGGAAAAAATAACACCTATTGCAATAACAATCTACTAAGAAAACTCAAATTTCTCTAAATGTGTAATTCCCTAACAACTGTGAGGTGCAATAACAAGAAGAAAAAAATGCAACTTTTTAGTAGTGAATGGCAGTGAGAGTTATGCAAAAAGATAGAGTGGAATTTAGCCTTGTTAACAACACAAAGCAACGGTTTTAAGACTTTTGAAAAGAAAAGGCAAACCCTTCAGGCTACAATCAATAGATAGTGGCAGCAAAAGAGCTGTTAAGTGTATTAAGTTTAAAAGACAAATTGCTCTTTTATCAACAGCCAGTCTATGCTATGACCTGTCTGAAAGACTTAAAGGAACCAGTGGGGCTTCAAAATTAGCAGGAAAGCAAATTCATCTCAGAAGGAAAATATGCAAAATCACCAATATTTTTCTTTAAAAAAATAGTTATTAAAAACACCTGATAATCATGACTCTCTTCACAAGTTATTTCCAAAATTATGAACCTCTGTATATATTACTGGCCTGGAAGGGTCACAGCAGCAGTGTTTTCCCTTTTTTCTCCCCAAGAATTCTTTTGACATAAGATTAATTTTCACAGAAACTTGCCTCACCTTTCTTTAAACTTAATTTTATCATCTTTAGAAGCATTTTACTGTTTATTTTAGAAGCTTAGAAGGTGTTGATATATAGAGTTTGCTCATAATGGCATAAAAATTGGGAGTTAAGGTACCCATTTTTAAATTCAGGTCATGTAAATTTACCAACTTCCTCTAAATTGACTATGAAAAATCATACTACAGCACTGTGCACACTGTCTGGTACATAACAGTCACTCTACTGTCTTTCCAAAATATAAACAAAATGCATTCCATCTTAATTCATGATTTCATATTTCAGGCTTTGATATAAAACACAACTGGTCTTTGACATAAATGCTTCCATCAAAAATAACTAAATGTCATCAGAGAACAACAGGATATTATCTGAGGGAAGAGAGAAATGGCTTGTGATGAGCATGGGATCCTGCATTGCTTTGCTCTACAATATCAATACATTTGTCAATTTATAATCAGTATAGACAAAGAAGGTGAGTAAAAAGCAACGAGTAAAAAGCAACAACTAAATAGCACATAAGCTTAGCAGAATTTTAAGTCTCACAGAATTTGGGATAAAAAAATAATAAAGTTCAAGGTACAAAGGAAAATGAAATTAAGAGGCCAAACTTCAAGGAAAAAAGAGTAATGAAATTAAGCCTGTCAACATCACTTTAACCTTATGGAATGTGCAGATTCCTAAGTAGGACGGGGCCAAGAGAGTGAGAAGTCAAGTGGAAAACTGATACTAAAAGGCAGAGTACCCAACACAACTTTCTGTAGCCTTATAGTATGAGTTTGCACCAGGAATCCCAAGATGACCCTCAGGCTCAAAGAATCACTAGAAGGACTCACAGGACTCAGATGTTACATTCACAGTTATGATTTACTACAGCAAAGGACAGAAATTAGAATCAGCAAAGGAAAAAAGGAGAATGAGGACAAGTCCAGGAGAAACAAGTATCCTCTCTAGTGGAGTCACATGGGGAAGTGGTTAATTCTCCAAACAACAATGTGTGATAACACATTCAAAGTGCTGCCAACAAGGAAAGTTCATCTGAGTCTTGAGTCCAGCGTTTTATTTTTACAATTTTATATTATTTTCATTTTAACTGGGGATAGTCACATAGGCATGCAGTGCCTACATGTCTGACCTCAGTTACTTAGACCTCAGCACCCTACAGCAAACACAGGCATTCACCATAAAATACATTGTTAGGATAATCTTATCTGGTCATACTAGTATGGTGTATGGTCTCATTTTTATGTGTGAAGGAATCAATAAAAACTGAGAACTACATATTTTCTCTTTTTAAACAGAGTACAAAAACACTGCTTGTCTTCCATTTTATTAATATTAAACATCATCATGCAATAGAGATGTACTTAAATCTTATCAGCTTGTTTTCCTTCCTTCTTGACATATTTTGATAGTTATACTAAAGTCAGAGGCAAAATGTGGGTTGTCAAATTAACACTTAACATTCTTATTATTGGAAGGAACCAGAAATACACCTCAAGTGTTTTGGAGTCATCAAGAATCCACTGTAGAGGAAACAGATCTCAGAGATGGGAAGGAAATACTGATATGATTCAGTGAAGGTTATGCTTGGTGAAAAGATGAAATGTATTTGCTGCTTCAATGAGCCAGTTTAAATTTATCAGTCTTAATGGAGGTGAATGAGGTCTAAAAATGTTTCTCAAACTTTTTCCTCTTATATAGTTTTTTGCTGCTTTCTTTTCTGACCATATTCTTACCAGGTACAACGTTCAAGAGTCAGAATTAAAAGCATTTTATAAACATGTAGTATAAATGTCAGACTTCAGAAAAGGTTATATCGCTGCCTTAGATAAATGGGAAAGTATGGATGACCTCAAACCAACCAGTCAATGCATCAAAATTAAACTATACTAGATATAATCAATCCAGAGACTAGACCATTGGACAAAGTAACAGATTTGGGGAACATAACATATCTTTTAGATGAGAAAGAACATTTTTCCATGATACGTAACATTTTTACCTTGCTTAATGGTTATATAAGAATAGGAAATTATTAGTTCTATTTTTCAGAGGATGAGTCACAGAGATATAAGCTGTATATTCTAGTTCTTGGAATATAATTTTTTTTTTCAGTTTCTAGTCCTCTGACAATCAATAGTATACCAATGCAGTCTCCAAAGTTCAAGATTCCCATTTTCAAAGCACCACCTAACAATTTTTAAGAGGAAACAACAAAAGTCAAGTACATATTAATTAGTTGGATCTTATTCTGAGTAGAACACCAAAGACCTTGATACAAAAATTAGATAATAATTAGAACCACTTTCTACAACAAGAAGTTTTGCCATTTGGATGTAGACTTTTCTTCTTGCTATCCACAAAATAGTCCTGAGTTTTTCATAGGAATAAAAGTTGGAGAAGCAACAGATTGAAAAACAAGACTATGCAGTTGCTATACACAGCTAGGCCTGTACCCAGCCCTGACATGCAGTCTTCTGTTCCTCTATCCAATAAGTATTAATATAATAGATGAGAAAGTGACTAAATCACAGCAAAAGTTTAAACTTTAAGGGTTTTGATGTTGATGCTTTTTACTCTTCTCTTCATTTCTCCCACACCCTAAGTCATTCCCCAAGAAACCAATTTCCTCCTACTATCAGCTATTAGATTTCTTATTGAGGGTCCCTTAAACTTGACCTATCTTACAATGTCACATGCTCCAAAGTTATGTCTCTTCTTTCCTTTTCAAAAAGCTATCATTGCACAAAATAATATAAATTAGATATTGGGGGAAAATCCGATTAAATTAAGTCACCCTAAACAAAAACTTTCTTATAAGAGAACTCTTTATTTGCCTAAATTTTTTAGACTTTCCAAATACATTCTCTTTTTAACTATAATGATTTTCAGATCATATCAATGTCAACAATGAGATACATATTTTTTCTATTTATTTTTAAATCAGTGGTTTTCAAATTTTTTTTTTTAATTAAAGGTTATGGCTGGTTGTGCTATTGTGAGGCTGCAGCTGCAATCACTGTAGTACGTACAGAGACATTTATTTCCAGCCAAGATGGAGTAACAGAGATTACCTTTGCCCTCCTACCATAAACAATCAAATAACCTGGCAAAATATATGAAACATTGTTTTTCAAATCCTTGACATAACACAAAAAAGACAGTGGTGCTTGAATGACAAGAAACAATGAGATAATACTTATAATTGCTCTAGTTTACTGTCTCGAGACATGGTAAAACAAAGGTGAAGGAACGCAGGCAGAGAAACGCAGACTCAAGTTGAGGAGATGTTGCTGAGATTACAGGGTAACTGAGGCAGATAGAATTCCAAAAACAAAGTACCAGAGAGGAAGAAGTTGGAAAGAGGGAGAATGCTGAAGATCTGCAGAGTATTTCCCTTGAGAATTCAACTGAGTACTGAATATAACATATGCATAAGGAAACTATGAGAGATTGGTAAAAAGCCACCCACAGGATTAGAAGGAACAGTACACAGTAGGAGAAGATGGCCAGGCATAGTATTATTCTCACTGGTAAATTTCATAATTCAAAGGAAGTTACTCAGAGTATGCAGAAGACTCTTGCTTAGTAATGGGGAATAGTTAGCCCTAGAATAAATATGGTTCTGGCTCCTTCTAGGAAATTTTAAAAGCAAGACTCAAAAGATCAAACCATTTTCAAGTAACTTATCTTCATCCTAGAACAAGTACAAGAATATTTATAGGAAAACAAAAATATCCATATAAAAAGGTAAAAGTAATAATGTCTGGGATCCAATAAAAAATTACCAGGCATGAAAAGAAGCAAGAAAAAATGACCCATAATTATCAGGGGAAAATACATCAATTAATTACAAATAAAAAATAATTGATAAGGATGTTAGAAATTGCAGATGAGAATGCTAAAACAGTTATTATTAAAACTGTATTTCATATGTTCATAAGTTTAAGAAGACAGACATGGAAGATTAAAAAAACCCCAAATCAATATATACAATAGAAAACTACAGTGTCTGAAATGAAAAATACACTGAATGGGAGAACAGCATTAGAGTTTAAAAGAGTAGTGAATTTGAAAGCATAGCAATAGGTTATGCAAAATGAAACAGAATTTTTTTTAAAGAGAAAAAAGAAAAGAGCATCAGTGAGCTGGATAACTTCAAGCAGTGAATAGATGAGGAAACTGAAATCCTTGAAGGAGACAAAAAGGGGGAGAAAGAAAAAAATACTTGAAGAAATAATGACTGAAATGTTCCAAATTTGAGGAAAGCTATATAAATCAACACATCCAATAAATACAACAATATCAAAACAAAAGAAACATTAAAACTTACACAAAGGCACATCATAATCAAATTCCTCAAAAGCAGTGGTAAAGAGAAAATCTTAAAAGAAGCCAGAAAATAAAAGACATGCTACTTATGGTAAAATAAAGATATAGATGATGGCAGATTTCTTGTTTGAAAACAAAATGTTAGTGAAGGACAGTAGAACACCTTTAAAGTATTGAAAGAATAAAGCTATCAACCTAGACAACTACTCAGTGAAAATATCTTTGAAAAGAATGTGAGTAAAGACATTTTCACAGTCCTCTGAAGGAATCCTTTCAGAAAGAAAGAAAATAATTCCAGATGGAACTATGGAGATGCTCAAAGAAATAAAGGAAAGTACTAATTACATGGATAAATATATAAATTTTATTTTGTTTAAATATATTGAAAAGTTAATTGACTGCTTAAACAAAAATAATAGCAATACAGAGTGGGGGGTTCATAACATATGTGTAAGTAAAATATATGACAAAAATAATATACTGTTATGTATGACCCCCCAAAATAGATAAATAGAACATCAGGAGAAATAAATGGACTGTATAAATGAAGTGGTAAAATATCACTTGAATATTGATTGTGAATTTAAACATGTACTTAAATAATAAGCATCCACTAAAAAAATACAACAAAAGCTTATAGAGAATAAGTCAACAACAAAGATAAAATAGGGTAAAAATATTAATGCAAAAGAAGGGAGAATAAGTGAAAAAGAGGAACAAAGAACAAATACAAAACAAATAGTAGAATAAACTTAAACCTAACAATAGTAATGTTAATTAATAATCTAAGCATCCTAATTAAAAAACAGAAATTGTCATATTACATTAAAAAGCAAGAACCAATACTAAGACCACAAGAAACCCAATTTAAACATAAAGACATAAATAAATTAAAAGTAAAAGGATGTACAAATATTTATCATACTAATCCTCCCCTCCCCACACCTGCAAAAAAGGAAGCTGGAATCTCTATATAATAAAAGACAAAACTGAGCTAAAAGCAAAGCATACCAACGGGGATATAAGTAAATACATGTCATTTTATAATGATGAAAGGTCTATTCATCAAAAGACCATAAAAATCCTAAAAGTTTACATAGCTGTACTAGTAAGGGTTCTCCAACAAAAGAACTAGCTCAAGTGATGTGGAGGCTGGCAAGTGCAAATCCGCAGGGTAAGCCAGCATGCTGAAGACCCAGGGAAGAGTTGCACTTCAAGTTTGAAGGCAATCTGCTAGTAGAACCCCCTCTACCTTGAGGAGGTCAGTCTTTTTCTTAAGGTCTTCACTGATTAGATAAGGTCCATTCACGTTATGGGAGGCAATCTGCTTTACTTAAAGTCTACTGATTTAAATGTTAATCTCATCCAAAATTACCTTCACAGAAACATACAGAATAATATGTGACCAAATATCTGAATACCACGGTCTAGTCAAGTTTACACATAAAACTAACTATCACAACTCATCACAGTACTTCAAATACAAGAAGTAAAGCTGATAAACCTTCAAGGAACAATATATCAATACAAATCAACAATTAAGGGCAGACTTCCATACCTTTCTCTCAATAAAAACAATAGATATGAGACAAAAAATCAGTGATAATATAGAAGACTTGAATAATACAATAAATAAACTTGATCAAACTGACATACAGAGGAAATGCCACACAACAGCAGAATGTACATTTTCTCAAATTAGACATTTATGAAAATATACCTTATTCTGATCCATAAAACAAATCTCAATAAATCTGAAAGGATTCAAGCTTTACA